>NC_040096.1:43974328-44059328 GCF_003369695.1 Bos indicus x Bos taurus | reverse complement strand
CAAAGTATACAGGGTATTGTTTTTATACTTCACAGGCCTCTGTTACTGCTCATCAAATACATGAATGAATGAGACTCTGCCCTTGATTAGCAGACTAATTTTTCATGACTGATTTACCCATAAAATATTATGGTTGAAATCAAATGGAGTTATAAATATTTGTATAAGCTTTTATCTCTTGGGAACCATTTCTTAAATTTAAGAATTTTGAGTTTCAATTATTTAAACATCAGCATTGTAAACATTTTTGTAGAGATTCTTTAAACTATGTCAACAGACCAACTAAATCTATGAAATGCCAGACCATATTACAAAGGTGAGTACTACGTAACCTTCAAGTAGACCTTCCAGGAAACTATTACAGGCCACTTGCCCGATAGGGATGATATGATTTGCATTTAGAATCTAGTAAATCTGGTTTGCCTGGTGGCATTAGTAGTCAAGAACCTGCTGGCCAATGCAGAAGATGTCAGAGACATGGGTTTGATCCCTATGTCGGGAAGATCCCCTGGAAGAAGAAATAGCAACCCACTCTAGTCTTCTTGCCTGGAGAATCCCATGGACAGAGCAGCCCGGCAGGCTACAGTCCATAGAGTTGCAAAGAGTCAGACACTCTGGAGTCAGGCTGAAGCGACTTAGCAAATTGTGCAGGTTCAATTGATATTGTTTTCCCTGGGGAGTGGGGATGAAGCAGCAAACAAGAGTCACGTTTGTAAAAATCATAGTGGCATTTTAAGAACATAATATGCAATGACAAGTAGAACCAAAGATGAGGAGGCCTTGGTGTACATTTCACCATTAAATTCCTAAGGGACCTCGGTGAAGTTAGGTACCCTTTCTACTTTCCTCTTTTAAAAATGCCACTTTACAGCTGGTTTTTGAGCATCATGTGAGACAGATTCTGAAAGGATAATTATTGACATGAAAAACTTTATATTCTTGTATAACACTCATCTGGTGACGCACGGAAGAGCATGTCGTGGCAGGGCAATTTAGTTTGGGGACAGCCCAAAACTGTGACTCATGTATCTGAACTCAGAAAGAAAAGCTCATATTCTTGACCAGGAACAAAGAGGAGAATATACAACCTCCAACCCTTCATCTGTTATCATCGTCTTTAGCATGAATTTCCTTCTAGATGCCAGGTTATATAAAACTACTAGCAAGTCCTTAGTGTTTCAAGAAAAGCTAAGTAAATTATAACTTTCTTTAAAAAAAAATTTAGACAACTTCTTTCCCAGATTATATCATACATGGCAGTTTCAGTGATCATGAATATAAAGCAGAACTAATCATTTTTAAGAGCAGCACAATTCTTGATAGTCTATATTTGTTTCCAGCTTCTATTTCTTGAGATTGGCCAAGCCAAAGAAGATTATGTATATTTATCCACCTTTCCTGATTCTTGACGCACTAGGTTTTTTCTCTTATGCTTTTTTATAGAGGAGAAAGGGGCTTAAAAGAGGCATACTTAAACCTAGACTGGTAATAGTTACCGGTGTTGCAAAAAGCCTCACTTTAAGGTTGTTTTCCCTAAAAGCGGTCCCAGGGAATCATGCTCTGGGAAGGCCTTGGCGTATTAACCTTTGTGATATATTACATTAGATGGGCCTTGGACACAGGTCTGAGTAGAACAAAACCAAGGTTAAATGGTACAGGGCCCTTCCTAAGTCAAATAACTTCTAAGGAATTTATCAAATATAACTTCTGGAGTGTCATTGGAGAAGTGAAAAATAATACTAGAAGTCATTGTATTCCCTGCTCGAGATTTAGGACAGTTACATTACTTTAAAATATATCTGTGTTCATGGCTGTCAGAAGAAATCCTAACAAAATCCACACATTTGCCACATCCATTACCACTGTAAAGAATTGCTTTGAAATGCTTGCTCTCACAGTTACACAGCTTCAAACTTCCTCGTTTGAGGCTGGACATTTCTAGTCCTGGGCTGACAGTCTTCACCGAAGAAGCCAAGCACCTACCCAAGGCAGAGTTCCCATTGGCAGTGAAACATAATAATAGCCAATGTCTACTGAGTACTTATGTTTACCACGTCCGATAAATCTGAAATTTAACCCACAGAATAGGACGACATGGCTAGTAATATTATTTTCTCTATTTTACAGATGAGAAAACTAAGGAGAGATGTTATGAGTTTACCCAATATGACAGAGGTGGTAAGTAGAACAACAGGGTTCAGGCCCAGCTTGGTGTTGACTCTGGCGTGTCCCCCACCACCCCCTCAACACAGCCGTGCTGACTGAGAGTCCTGGTTTGGGAGGAGCAGCTGGAGGACACAGCTCATCTGTTTGACCATGAGGATTAAATAATTGCATTTTAATTGTCTTTAACACTGATTTCGGAGAAAGCAATGGCACCCCACTCCAGTACTCTTGCCTGGAAAATCCCATGGATGGAGGAGCCTGGTAGGCTGCAGTCCATGAGGTCACTTAGAGTCGGACACGACTGAGCGACTTTGACTTTTCACTTTCATGCATTGGAGAAGGAAATGGCAACCTACTCCAGTATTCTTGCCTGGAGAATCCCAGGGACAGGGGAGCCTAGTGGGCTGCTGTCTATGGGGTTGCACAGAGTTGGACACGACTGAAGTGACTTAGCAGCAGCAGCAGCAGCAACACTGATTTAATACCAAAAAGAAAAATTTCTGAAATATATAAAGAGGAAATGTTTATCAGAGTGCATACACATAATCAGTAGTGTTTGGTAGGTGGACATGTCCAATACTTTTCACTCCAAATTCTCTGATAGTCCCCATCATCAGCACAGAATCAACACCATCAAAGCAAGTCCTCTTAATATCCCATCCTTCCTTTTATAAAGTTGTGTATTTTAAAGCATCCTCCTTTCAAATAAGCTACTAACCTTACAGAAACCAGGCAGCACAGAGGTTGGGGAGTGGTGGGAGCTATTTCTTCACAGGAGGCACAGGCATAAGAAAAACGCAGTATATGATCTGGGGTCGGGTCCAGCTCCTTGGTGGAGGAGATTCTGCATTTTAGGCAAGGGGGCAGAGGGCAATGCTTCACAACCAGCACCTTATGCACAACTTCTAGATTCCTGGGTGTTTCCTTCATGCGTGGCAATCATTCTCCTTAAAAAATAGACGGTAATAATGACACAATCATCTTGTTTTGTGCTTAATAACGAGACAGATGAAAACCGTAGCTACTCATGAGTGCAAAAGTGAAAAAGAAAAATGGCAAACAAAAAAGGCAAGTCATTTGTTGTAAGAACCTACAAATAAATTAAAGCTTGCCTAAGATGTATTGATTTTATGTGGCCTCTCTGTAGAATAATGTCAAGGGTTCCTGACAATCCATTACATTCAATAGGCAAAATCTCCTTATAATTTTTTTTCTGTTTCCTGAACGATGTATAATCTATTTTTTCCCATGATGAAAAAGCAGGGCTTTATAAGCTTGAAAATTCTTTAAAGTAGTGAACAAAGCTGACACTACATGGAAAAGTTTCCTGACGCTACATGGAAAAGTTTCTTCCGATCACTTCTTCACCATCATATATGGAGAAAAATTTGTTATATTTGACCCCATTAAGGGGGTGCTAAATAGATCTAAACCCAAGGACACTTTATAAACATACCATCTGAGTCCTGCAAGCTAGAAATGATTCTTGGTCATTTTTATTATAAAGTTAGACATGGTGTGATAGAGTGTTTCACATTTTAACTAGAGATTTCAGTACTGAAGATGAAAATATAAGATTAATTATAGATTCCTGCTGCTGCTGCTGCTGCTAAGTTGTTTCAGTCGTGTCCGACTCTGTGCAATCCTGTAGACAGCAGCCCACCAGGCTCCCCCGTCCCTGGGATTCTCCAGGCAAGAACACTGGAGTGGGTTGCCATTTCCTTCTCCAATGCATGAAAGTGAAAAGTGAAAGTGAAGTCATTCAGTTGTGTCCGACTCTTAGTGATCCCATGGACTGCAGCCTACCAGGCTCCTCCATCCATGGGATTTTCCAGGCAAGTGTACTGGAGTGGGGTGCCATTGCCTTCTCTGATAGATTCCTGATTAACTTTCAATGAAAAAGATTCACTTCTCAGTATCTTTAGATCATTATTGGGAACTCATTCTTTACTGCCAGTACTAAAAGTGACCCCTAAGAAGTGTATTTCACCACCACGTTAGCAATGCTTTTCTCAAGCCTATAATAAAAAGCTTATTTTTATCATGAAAAAATAAAATGCCTCCATATACATTGATGCTAAAGGAAAACAAATATAGATATAATGGTTCTAGTAGAAGAAGAGCAAATAGACCAATCGCTTTAGTCTTTAAACCTGCAATTACTGTGTATGTGCACAATAGTGTTATCTGTGTATGTTCTTCTCCTGCCAACAGCCTGGGAGCAGGGGGGAAATGAAGATGCTGGAAATTTCCCAACAAGGACATTTTCATTTTGAGTGTTTGATCATGGTGTCCGGTTTTGACATTGAGGAGGCTGGTGTGCCAGGCAATGGCATTAGGAATTTCACTATCGTGTGGCTCTAGGAAGAGCTGCCTGGCTGATGAGTCTTGGAGGCCACACTGCCTTGGTGTCTGGTCAGAATACCCATGTTTTATGGTCTCTTGGTAATGGCTACTTGATTCTCAAGGTTTAGCCTAGACTTCCTTAGAAACTCTCCCAGGCTAACTGCAGCTTTGGAAAGGTCCTCATATGTCACAGGTGAGTCACTTGGGCAACTCCAGGAAGCTCCAGCTCAAGTAATGAAACCCACACTGTAGGAAACCCTTCATCCTAGAGAGAAAACTGCTACTGCAAAACCTATCTGTATTCGGACAAACTTAGAGACCTGAGGTAGGCAAAAAACGCAGATGGAAGAGTGAATCTCTAATGCAGAAACCAAGCACAGGCCCTTCATACACTTCCAGGAAGCCCCTGGGATGGGCAGACACTGCGCGGGGCAGCGGAATTAAAAGTCAGTGGGGTCCAGTTGTGTTTCCAGTCCCTGATGCAGACACCCGAGAGCATGGCCACACTGCAGTGAGAGACAGGGCTAAAGGCGGAAAGAGTCAACTCACTCTGCCTAGGGGAGAAGGGACACTTTCAGAGAGAAGATGGGTCTTTACGGATCAGAAGAAGGGATTCTCCAAGCTGACCATGGGGAGCTGGCGAAGGACAGTGGGAGGAAGCAACAGAGAAGCCAAGAGATGGCACCAGTCCAGGGCATGGACACCTGAGTGTGCAGTGACAGTTCTGTGCCTCATGCAGGATATTACATCTGGGCTGTGTCTGATGTTAGGCGATGAGGCTGCTGTCACAATTAGAAGAAGGCTGTGATTAAATGTTTAAACTGAGGCCATGAGAGTCTGGGGAAGGGAAACCATGTTTAAGGTGAGACTCTGCTCTGTCACCTCTGTGTCTGCAGCCTCTGCTCCTCCCTGGCTCCTGCCCTGGGGTCCAGGAACAAACCCAAGATGTCAGCTTTTGTACATCTTGAAAAGATACCTCTCCTCCAGCTTAAAACTCCCCCCTCTCTCCTCTTCCCCTTCCCAGATAAGCTTGCTGCAAAAGTAATCTAAGCTCCTTATCCCCACTTCCTCACACAGTCTTCCTTCAACAACCCTCTGGAAACTGGACTCCAGATGGCCTGCTCTGAAACTGCCGTAGCCACATCACCAATCTACTAGCTGTCAGATCTGATGGGCAGGTCCTAGGCCTCTTCCTATCCAGCCTCTGCAGCAGTCAACATTACTAACTGCTCGTCCTTCTGCAAACACTTCCCTCTCCCCACTCTGCTTCCTTTCCTACCTGTCTGTTCACATCTGAGAAAACTGTGCCCTGTAACTGTGCTCATTTGACACTTTCCTTAAACCAGTGCTTCTCAAACTGGAGGGAAGACAGGAATCCCCTGGATGGCTGGACTCTGATGACCAGGGTCCTAACCCCTAGACATTCTGATTTCATAGGTCTGGGGGTGGGGCCCAAGGAACTTTCTAAAGCAAGGAACTTGCTTAGAAAAGCAAGTTCCAGGGGAGTCTGCTGCTCTGGCTTGGGACCACTGTTTGAGAACCACAGTTTTAACCAGTCTTTACTATACTCGTGGCTTCAGCTGCCACAAGGATGGTTCACTGCCATGGGACATTCCTGAGACCTCAGACTTGGATCACCCCTTTTCTACGTCTCCATCCCAGTATCACCCAGGCCCCTGCAACTTAATCTGCCCCTAAATGCAGTGAGTCAAAGCTCCCTTGCTTGTTCCTCTCCACACACCCAATATCTGCTGCTCTTCTCATATTCATGTGCTAGAGAAAGATGCCTCCCCCCAGCTCAGTCTCTGCATGTCACACCCTCCCAGGAATCACTGCCTTCAACATTCCCTGGTGCACACACTGCCTCCTGTGCTCAGTCCCATGCCTGGGCTCTCACGGAACTCCTAATCTCCAGGCACACTGCTTTATCCACAGCAAATCTGTTCCTTCTGCATGAATTTAAGATTAGCTGCTCCCCTCATGCACTTGTGCGCTTATTATGCATACTGTCTGGGTGAGCTTGGGCTGCTCTAACACATTACCATGGACTGGGTGGCTTATACAACAAAGCTTTGTTCCTCACAGTACTGGAGGCTAGAAGTCTAAGACTGAGGTTGCCAGCAGATTCAGTGTCTGGTGAGACCTGGTTTGCAGATGGGCCCCCGCTTGCTGTATCCTCGCACAGTGGAAAATGAGAGAATCTCTCTCTTGGCTCTTCCCATAAGGGCACTTCTCATTTGTGCAGGCTCCACCCTCATGTCCTAGTTACCTCCCCAAGGCCTCACCTCCAAATAGATCACTTTGGAGATTAAGGTTTCAACATAAACATTTGTGGGTGGGGTGGCACAAGCCCTGTTGACATTTTAGAAACACCGCATTTTGAGAGGCACCAGTGCTGGGGTGCCGCTCACCCAGAGCCAGACATCCTGGAGCGTGAAGTCAGGTGGGCCTTAGGAAGCATCACTACGAACAAAGCTAGTGGAGCTGATGGAATTCCAGCTGAGCTATTTCAAATCCTAAAAGATGATGCTGTTAGATTGCTGCACTAACATGCCAGGAAATTTGGAAAACTCAGCAGCAACCACAGGGTGGGAAAAGGTCAGTTTTTCATTCCAATCCCAAAGAAAGGGAAATGCCAAAGAATGTTCAAACTACCACACAATTGCACTCATTTCACATGCTAGCAAGGTAACGCTCAAAATCATTCAAGCCAGGCTTCAACCGTATGTGAACTGAGAACGTCCAGATGTACAAGCTGGATTTCGAAAAGGCAGAGGAACCAGAGATCAAATTGCCAACATCTGTTGGATCATAGAAAAAACAAGGAAATTCCAGAAAAACATCTACTTCTGCTTCATTGACTATGCTAAAGCCTTTGTGTGGATCACAACAAACTGGAAAATTCAAGAAATGGGAACACCAGACCACTTTACCAGCTTCCTGAGAAACCTGTATGTAGGTCAAGAAGCAACAGAACTGGACATGGAACAACAGACTGGTTCAAAATTGGGAAAGGAATATATCAAGGCTGTATATTGTCACTGCTTATTTAACTTCCATGCAGAGACATCATGCGAAATGCCAGGCTGGATGAAGCACAAACTGGAATCAAGATTGCTGGGAGAAATATCAATAACCTCAGATACATAGATGACACCACCCTTATGGCAGAAAGCGAAGAGGAACTGAAGAGCCTCTTGAAGGTGAAAGAGGAGAGTGAAAAAGATGGCTTAAAGCTCAGCATTCAAAAAACTAAGATCGTGGCATCCAGTCTCATCATTTCATGGCAAATAGATGGGGAAACAATAGAAACAGTGACAGACTTTATTTGCTTGGGCCCCAAAGTCACTGTGGACGGTCACTACAGCCACAAAATTAAAAGACGCTTGCTCCTTGGAAGAAAAGCTATGACAAACCTAGTGAAAGCAGAAGTCGCTCACTCGTGTCTGACTCTGTGCGACCCCATGAATTGCAGCCCTCCAGGCTCCTCTGTCCATGGGGATTCTCCAGACAAGAATACTAGAGTGGGTAGCCATTCCCTTCTCCAGGGGATCTTCCCAACCCAGGGATAGAACCCAGGTCTCCTGCATTGCAGGCAGATTCTTTACCATCTGAGCCACCTAAAAAGCAGAGACATAACTTTGCTGACAAAGGTCCATGTATATTAAAGTTACGGATTTCCAGTAGTCATGTACGGATGAGAGAGTTGGACTATAAAGAAGGCTGAGTGCCAAAGAATTGATGCTTTTGAAATGGTGTTGGAGAAGACTCTTGAGAGTCCCTTGGACTGCAAGGAGATCCAACCAGTCCATCCTAAAGGAAATCAACCCTGAATATTCATTGGAAGAACTGAAGCTGAAGCTCCAATACTTTGGCCACCTGATGGGAAGAGCCGACTCACTGGAAAAGACCCTGATGCTGGGAAAGATTGAGGGCAGGAGGAAAATGTGGCAGCAGAAGATGAGATGGTTGGATGGTATCATTGACTCAATGGACATGAGTTTGAGCAAACTCTGGGAGACAGATAAGGACAGGGAAGCCTGGCATGCTGCCGTCCATGGAGTTGCAAAGAGTCAGACTGAGTGACTGAACAACAACAAGTGCTTAGTCATGTGCCAGGCACCCTGAAATGACCAACATTTTGTTATTTTGACCTGAATCATTTCCCGGGAAGAAATAAACTGCTTCTGAAATCTTAGGCATTGTTCCATTCCCTTATGTTTCTCTGGCAACTAAACTAGCTCAGACGGGACTGTAGTATATACTTTTCTCTCTGGATGAGCTTGGTTATGTTACTAACAAATAATTCTAGGTGCTTTTTGTTCCAGTAAGAGAGAGAGTTGGCAGCGGATGTCTTTGAGATAATTTTGCATTCAGACAATAAGCTAGATATTCTTTGGTAAACCTGAGCAGTAGAGACAGATTTAAGGAGATGTGGACTTTAGTTCTTAGTACAAGCTGCCCAAACTCCATAGACTCAGGATCTTTCCCTACAGAAGGAGACACGTGGCTTTTCTAGGTTATCTCACTAGGGAAGTTTTCAGTCTATTCATTTAGCGTATTGACAATAATTTCAAGCTAGTATAATGAAATACCTTTGAGCATGTGTTGATGAAAGAAAAGGGGCTTCCCCCACCCCACCCCGTATGACTGCATGGAAAGTTAAGAAGCAATGGAGAGAAGTGGAATCAAAGCAGAAATCCCTGTGTATGAGGAAGTGGGCTTGGATCCTTGGTCCATGGAGAGGCCCAAACCCCAGATTCTGGAAATGGGGTGAAAGGAGCCCAGTTCCAAGGGTAAAAGTCACCTCCACAGACAGAACAGTCACCGAAGTGAAGCTACTGTAATGAATATTGCTATTTCTTATACATATGTTTAGGCTAACATTTTAGTAGTTCACATTTTTGGCACATTGACCTCTGAGCGCCTCTTAATTCCATTGTCTCTAATGTCTTACATCACCATTGAAATAGTTAAAGTCTACAGATCACCAGCATCAAAATTCAGAAAGGATCAAAACACGTATTTTAGGCCCCACTCCAGACCTGTTGAACCACCAAGGCCCCACTATAATTCTGACGAATATTAAACTTAATAAACTTAGAGAACCACAGCTAAATAAAAAGGACCCACTGAAGTACGGCTTAAAGATGACATACTGGACTCCATCAATATCTAGCACGTCACCATTTGGTTCTTTAACCAGACATTATCTTTGCTTGTTTCTGAGACTTATCAGTTACACAGATTCTATCTTTATTAGAGATTGTGAGACTAATCAGTCTTATACTATTTTAAACCCTATTGTCATTGTGATAGCATTCTAAGAGATCGTGTCTTTGCCAAGGTCTAAAATCCTAATTAAATTCATTGTTGCTAGATGGGATAGCAAAGACGAAGATTCAGTACCCCAGTAAGACCGCTTAAGATACATCACATGCAAATGAAGGATGCAATTAATTAACTATTTCATTGATGCTGTCCAAACTCAAATGCACCCTGTTGAACTCTCCCTTAGCTTGATAGCACAACCATCACATACAACAGCAGCGGAGGGAAGGGTCGCTGTAATATGTGATACAATAAATATATCAATTGAAGACCAACATTAAAAGAGTTATTTGCTAATGGGCACCATGCCAGGGTTACTCAGGCAATGCTGCCTGCAGAATTCCTAAGCTGAGTTCACAAGATACAGATCGATGCACCTCCAAAGAGAGTCTATATCAATCTCCATTTCATTCATTAGCTCCCACTTCGAGCTGGTTGGCTGCTAGTTAACTCTTTAATGTGGGAGAAACTGTCAGTGTAAAGGCCACTGGGACACGTGCTCTTCCCAGCTGTACTTGACCTGTCAATATTTCTTGCAGCAGAATGTTTAAACTGGTACGGCTGATGGCAAAATGGAGACCTATGGGGTTTGGGAGGCTTTCATAGCTTTAGAATGGCTTACCATCCAATAGCAAACATTAGTAAATTCAGCCCGTTGCTCTATTTCTGCCTGTGCCTTACTATCCAGGTGCAACAGAAACTGGGATACGATTATTTTCCATCGTTCTATTCTGGAACTCAAAGGTATTTTAGACTCTGCATTATGTAAATGTGGGCTCCACAACAATGAGATACTATCACACCAAGGACTTGGCTGCAGTGGAGATCGTTAGTTTGTGATTCAGCTCTAAAGAAGCTCCGAACAATGAGAAGCAAAGCAGCACTTTCTATAAAGTTAGGATTCATTTTCAATTTGTATGGGTCCAGGGACAACTTTATTGTTGCACAGTAGAAGAACCTGGATGCACAGGGGAACCTCGGTGCATGAACTATTTCAAGCCCTTCTGAAAATGTAAAGAAGAGCCCTAAAACATAAAGGCATAATTACCAAAACAAAGAACAGTCTCAGACCACCAGGAATAGCTGGCTTCGCTTATTTTCTTTCTACAAATATTGAATTTACTAATTTCCCTTGCCTTACTGTTGAATAAAATCAATTTTCTCAGTAGAGCTGATCTCTGCTTTGTTGGAGGTTAGATGTGAAGCTGATATGCATCCTTAGATATACTGTTTGGGAGAAAGCCTTGAATATTTAACCCGACGTCATTGCGAGCCCTCCCTCCGCTGTCCTGTGGGGTGTCTATTGATTCATTATTTGACAATCAGGATTCTCCATAGGTTAATTGACATGTTTGGAATTCATGGCAAGGAAAATCTGTGCATTATTTTAAAACTCCTGTCAAACTGTTTGTAGATACGGTTTGATAACAACACCTGTTTTTCCCTCTCTTGGCCAATACAATCCATTGAGAATCCTGGCTTAAAAAATTTCCCTGCAGAATTGTCAAACATATGTATTTGTATTTCATTACTTGGGTAATAGCTGATTTGCCAAGTTCATTTACTACTAGTTGCTTCTCAAACATCTCAGTGGGATAATTAAGGAATACTAAGAACTGAAACTATACGAAGTTAGGAGGGGGCTGGAGCCATTGCCCAAATCCCAGTCCTGATTAAACTGCTGTCCAGAATTAAATATTCAATAACTGAAATGCTCTTTTCTTCCTTTACTCTCAGCAACTTATCATCAAGAAGACGGAGCTACTTCCCAAGTTGCTGCAAAAGAGAATCCCCCTCAAATTATCTGTACCAATCAGATCAAAATCCTGCAGACTTTCAAGTGAAAGTATTTAAACTCAAAATTGGTAATGGCTTAAGTGGTGCCTTTTCTCAGTGGATATATACGTGGGGAGAGAAAATAAATAGTAACTCCGGGAGTGTGTTTTGGAAGGGAGTAAAGAAAGGCCAGGCACAGTTCAAGGTTATAGCTGAGCACAACGGCACTGATGAGAATTTGGACAGCTAATACCCTCTCCTGAGAAATTGTGAATGTGAAGAATTCTGGAGAAGAATGTTGAAGTATGATAGCATTAGAGTTTAAATGCTCTCAAAGAATCTTGCTGGCTCATTGCACAAAGAAAAGAGAGATATTTTAATCATGAGCTATCTATCATCACTTGAATTTGAATGCCTGTTGTTTGAAGTCACAAGCTACTGACTCCCATGATGTAAGTTTTCAGGTCTGTTGCCAGAACAAAAAAAGGTACGAAAAGGCGGGGGAAAAGCACAACAAAGCCAAATGGCTATGGACCTGACAGAGAGGAGATATTGTGCCTACAATGCTGTCTCTCTTAAATTTTGGACAAGGAGAAGTAAGAATAAATGAATGGCAAGTGGAGAAAATGGGAATATATGAGAGACTAGAGAGAATGTGCTTAAAAGTAAGCTATTGAGTACAAGCCCCATTGCTATCATAAGACAAACACATTCGATTCTGCAGTCCATAGCTTTTCAAGTTCACATCTGCATTATAGGAAAGAATACCCAGGGACCCAAAACAAAATTCTGTTTAAAGCACAGGCACCAAAGAGTCTAATGCGAAAGGGCAATTCCGATGATGAGCCTCAATTATTTCCCATTTCTCCTGTTTCGAGGTATATTCCATGTAGACATAGAGCTGATAGACTCAAGGGGACCCTTAGTAACTCCTTAGAGGGCCGCATATAGTTTTCCATCCACCATACATTGGGTGTTCATAGGGGAGGTATTATTGATTTTCCCAAAGTGAAAAAGTTACCTAACTTAGGACTGACATGATCTCGTTTTAGCCTATTTCATTACATGAGAAAATTGTAGTTTTTGACTCGCTCAATGCCCAGGAGCCCAGGCTTAAGGAGGGGGAAACAGTTCAGACTCTTCAAATAAAAGAAAAGTAAGACAGAAGAGCTGAGAGCTTCTCTTGTCACATTTCTACAATTTCTGGCTTTCAAGCCGCCACTTACAAGCCACTTCTTGACATAATCTTTAGGCTTAAGCATGTGGAACAGTGGACCAACCAGCTTAATAAAAAGACAAAGATGATATGCAACTAATGGACAGAACATCGCAACTAGGTGTTAACACATCATTCATTGAACTAAATGCTCTTTCAAACTCTGCAGCAGAAACAATTAAAGTACTGACGGCAGTCTTAAGTTGCTTCAAATTGTCTGGCACAATTGATCCACAATTATCTTTGTACTCCCTGAAGCCCCCGAATGCTACCTTCTTCATTGACTTTATATTTCCTTCACAGTTCTCCAACCTGTGTTCTGGCATACTGAATATCTGACACCCTGAATATCCATCGGAGAAGGCCATTTTGATAGATCTTGGAGTCCTAAATATCCTATTAAAAACCTGAGCTGTATGCCCCCTGAATGCTTATAACCGGCTCTTCATAACAAACAAGAAATCTTGCTGAACATTTAAAGAGGAGTCTCTTTAAGACAAAAGAGATAAGCTGTTTTTCCCTTAGTTTCATAACACAACTTGTGAGAGAAATTCTATGACATAGAATTTATGGCAAAGGAGAAAATTCTATTTCCAAAGGTTGAACTTTAAAATCATCCATGTCCAGTATGGTGTCAAGGAATCTTATTCACTGTTTTTGAAAACCTTGGACTAAGACTCTGATGACCCATACAAACACTTAATAAAACCTTTCTCTGAATGTCCATTTACATGGCTCTTTGGACATCTCTTGATTAAAAAGAAAACTCTTAAGTGACTAAGCAGAATTGCTGTGAAAAGCCTATGAAATACAATCAGAAATACAAGCTACAAAACACAAACAGTGCTTAGTTTCCACAGTGTTGTGAAAAGGAGTTTGTTTGGGGACACAGGCAGAGATGTGTTCATTAACACCACTGTCCACAAAAAAAAATCTAATTTTTTTTTTTTTTACTTTAATCCCCCCATCCCTGTTTTGTTCTTGATGTCTGGCAGGAAACTGCAAAATTATGCGAGTGAAAAACCTTGAAGATGGAGAGAATCTGCTGCCCAGCATGAATAAGGATGCTGTTACTCTCAGGGAGGACACAATATTTGATCCCAGCTGAAAAGTCATTTTTAGCTGTTATGTGAAGGCCTGAACTGGGGCATATGCAATGGACTCAAGATCACAGATATAATTTAGTCATGGGAACAAGATAGTCCATGGATTATCTTTGTATCTAAACAGTACATTTGATTTTTTTCTCTATTTTTTAAGGTATTCTCTGATACAGACATGGTGAAGAATATTTTAGCTGGAACCAAAATTGCCACGGTTCTTGGATTTTACAAAAGTGAAACCTAAACAGTGACAAGAGCATCTGTCACTATGGAATAAAAAAGACAAACAACTTTTATTTGTGTAGTATGTGAGGAATTTTCATCAGGATCTCATGTTTGTTATCTTAGTTCAGTTTTTCTAATAATGCTGTGAAGATCTCTGCATGTATCTTTTAAAAAATGTTTATTAAAATTGCTCCTTGATAAAAATGTCATTTTATACTAAGTTCTACCCTCTATGAATAATAAATCACATAGTCTACTGAATATATATATATATGTGTGACAATAATATGTCTGTATACACACACACACACACACATATATATTGTATTTTCCCTAGTTCTTTGATGCTCTGCTTGTAGCTTGAGGGAAATAATATTATAGATGATCTAGTTTCAGCAGTAAGTACAGTACTTTACTGTTAACAAACATATGAATATTGAATATTGGAAGCCTCACTACAATACATAATCTCTCTTCAGCTTCTTACTTTTTCCCCCTTTGTACTTATAACCTTAAGTACCATATAATCAACTTGCTTGATTGCATTTTCTGTTCACTGTCTATTTCCCTTCACTGGAATATAAACTCCATGAAGGTAGGAGGCTTTGATTTGTTCACTGGCTTTAACCTCAGCACTTTAAATGGTGCCTGTCACACAGCAGCTGTTTAATAGATACTTGTTAATGAATGAGTAGTATTGCTTGTCATAATAAAGAGTAGTGCAGGCACTGAATGCAGTTTTTGTTCTATAATTCTTTGATTCTATCTTTCCCAATAAGTTAATGATGGCCCAATAGTCTATGTTTAATAATTACTCTAGGGAATATTGCTAAAGGTGTTAAGTATTAATTGCCTTAAACACAGTGGGAGGTAGACATCACTGGAGAATTTTTAAGTCTTATATAAGATCTTGTACAAGAAGCACTGCTTTTCATATATTCAACATTTGAGATATTTATAATACTTATGATCTGAAAAAGGCAGGCACATTTTGGGAAATGCAGTGACTATTTCTGGAATTCAATATTGTAACTGTAGATACTCCCCTCTTTACAAATAAATTCTATACAACTATTATTGATACTTTCATTAAGATAAATAATGAACTTTAATATACTTAAATGATTACAGATTCATATTCATTCTCATTCTCTCTTTCTCCCTCTCTCTCTTACACATACACAAAGGATGAAAGAGAAAGAACTGTCAGAAAGACCCTGAAACAAATGTATATACGTGCAGAGGAAAGACCTAGAAGTCCCCGACTGTAATTTTAGTTTGCTAGTACCCACAGTAATCCGAGTCTATGCCCCAACCAGTAACGCTGAAGAAGCTGAAATTGAACGGTTCTATGAAGACCTACAAGACCTTTTAGAACTAACACCCAAAAAAGATGTCCTTTTCATTATAGGAGACTGGAATGCAAAAGTAGGAAGTCAAGAAACACCTGGACTAACAGGCAAATTTGGCCTTGGAGTACGGAATGAAGCAGGGCAAAGACTAATAGAGTTTTGCCAAGAAAATGCACTGGTCATAACAAACACCCTCTTCCAACAACACAAGAGAAGACTCTATACATGGACATCACCAGATGGTCAACACCGAAATCAGATTGATTATATTCTTTGCAGCCAAAGATGGAGAAGCTCTATACAGTCAGCAAAAACAAGACCAGGAGCTGACTGTGGCTCAGACCATGAACACCTTATTGCTAAATTCAGACTTAAATTGAAGAAAGTAGGGAAAACCACTAGACCATTCAGGTATGACCTAAATCAAATCCCTTATGATTATACAGTGGAAGTGAGAAATAGATTTAAGGGCCTAGATCTGATAGATAGAGTGCCTGATGATCTATGGACGGAGGTTCGTGACATTGTACAGGAGACAGGGATCAAGACCATCCCCATGGAAAAGAAATGCAAAAAAGCAAAATGGCTATCTGGGGAGGCCTTACAAATAGCTGTGAAAAGAAGAGAAGCGAAAAGCAAAGGAGAAAAGGAAAGATATAAACATCTGAATGCAGAGTTCCAAAGAATAGCAAGAAGAGATAAGAAAGCCTTCTTCAGTGATCAATGCAAAGAAATAGAAGAAAACAACAGAATGGGAAAGACTAGAGATCTCTTCAAGAAAATCAGAGATACCAAAGGAACATTTCATGCAAAGATGGGCTCGATAAAGGACAGAAATGGTATGGACCTACCAGAAGCAGAAGATATTAAGAAGAGATGGCAAGAATACACAGAAGAACTGTACAAAAAAGATCTTCTTGACCCAGATAATCATGATGGTGTGATCACTGACCTAGAGCCAGACATCCTGGAATGTGAAGTCAAGTGGGCCTTAGAACGCATCACTACGAACAAAGCTAGTGGAGGTGATGGAATTCCAGTTGAGCTATTCCAAATCCTGAAAGATGATGCTGTGAAAGTACTGCACTCAATATGCCAGCAAATTTGGAAAACTCAGCAGTGGCCACAGGACTGGAAAAGGGCAGTTTTCATTCCAATCCCAAAGAAAGGCAATGCCAAAGAATGCTCAAACTATTGCACAATTGCACTCATCTCACACGCTAGTAAAGTAATGCTCAAAATTCTCCAAGCCAGGCTTCAGCAATATGTGAACCGTGAACTTCCTGATGTCCAAGCTGGTTTTAGAAAAGGCAGAGGAACCAGAGATCAAATTGCCAACATCCGCTGGATCATGGAAAAAGCAAGAGAGTTCCAGAGAAGCATCTATTTCTGCTTCATTGACTATGCCAAAGCCTTTGACTGTGTGGATCACAATAAAATGTGGAAAATTCTGAAAGAGATGGGAATACCAGACCACCTGATCTGACTCTTGGAAATTTGTATGCAGGTCAGGAAACAACAGTTAGAACTGGACATGGAACAACAGACTGGTTCCAAATAGGAAAAGGAGTACGTCAAGGCTGTATATTGTCACCCTGTTTATTTAACTTATATGCAGAGTACATCATGAGAAATGCCGGACTGGAAGAAGGACAAGCTGGAATCAAGATTACTGGGAGAATTATCAATAACCTCAGTTTTGCAGATGATACCAGCCTTATGGCAGAAAGTGAAGAGGAGCTAAGAAGCCTCTTGATGAAAGTGGAGAGTGAAAAAGTTGGCTTAAAGCTCAACATTCAGAAAACGAAGATCATGGCATCCGGTCCCATCACTTCATGGGAAATAGATGGGGAAACAGTGGAAACAGTGTCAGACTTTATTGTTCTGGGCTCCAAAATCACTACAGATGGTGACCGCAGCCATGAA
This sequence comes from Bos indicus x Bos taurus, assembly GCF_003369695.1. NCBI lineage: Eukaryota > Metazoa > Chordata > Mammalia > Artiodactyla > Bovidae > Bos > Bos indicus x Bos taurus. The sequence goes on along the minus strand of NC_040096.1, from coordinate 44,041,887 downwards.
ATTAAAAGACGCTTACTCCTTGGAAGGAAAGTTATGACCAATCTAGATAGCATATTCAAAAGCAGAGACATTACTTTGCCAACAAAGGTTCGTCTAGTCAAGGCTATGGTGTTTTACAGTGGTCATGTATGGATGTGAGAGTTGGACTGTGAAGAAGGCTGAGTGCTGAAGAATTGATGCTTTTGAACTGTGGTGTTGAAGACTCTTGAGAGTCCCTTGGACTGCAAGGAGATCCAACCAGTCCATTCTGAAGGAGATCAGCCCTGGGATTTCTTTGGAAGGAATGATGCTAAAGCTGAAACTCCAGTACTTTGGCCACCTCATGCGAAGAGTTGGCTCATTGTAAAAGACTCTGATGCTGGGTGGGACTGGGGGCAAGAGGAGAAGGGGACGACAGAGGATGAGATGGCGGGATGGCAACACTGACTCAATGGACGTGAGTCTGAGTGAACTCCGGGAGTTGGTGATGGACAGGGGGGCCTGGAGTTCTGCGATTCATGGGGTCACAAAGAGTTGGACATGACTGAGCGACTTATCTGATCTGATCTGACCCTGTCAAGTGATCTTGGCTATGAATTTATCTTTGAAGATTCTGTTTTATCGTTGATTAAACATTTAAGATCCTATCACTCTCTAACAAGTGTGTAAGCCCACAAATGGAAGGTAGAAATAAGTGGGAAAAGAAAGTTTATTTGTATAAGTGGATTCCAATAGGATATTTGATGGATCAAAAAGGTCACTGATTCCCATATTGTTTTATTATTTTCTATTCTTTATAGCCAGGACATGACTATCATTATTTGCATTACCTTTGGTGAACAGTTATGTTGCCTATATAATTAATCAGAGGAAACCTCAAAATAGTTGATACCATCAATCTCTTTGACAACATATCTAACAGCTTATTTCACCATGCTTTTGGAATGATGCCAGCTAGCAAGCTCCAGTGTCTTCAGGCGAAGTTTGTCCTAACACCTGCTTTGTTACCTAACTTGCTGGATACAGGTGGTTCACCAAAAACAGAAATAGAGAATTTCATTAAGTCACTATTGCATCTTTGCTGCTGCTGCTGCTGCTAAGTCGCTTCAGTCGTGTCCGACTCTGTGCGACCCCATAGACGGCAAATCAGCCCCAACTCTCCCATAGCTTCTTCAAAGGAATTCATCCCTATTGTCACAAGTGGTCAGGGTAGCAGCTCCCCTAACTGTAAAGGAAAGACTATTCCTCACTGTATCAGAACCTTCTATATACTGGCTACTTTGAAGAGTAGTCTTACCTATGATGTTTATACCTACAGCTTTCTGCTCAGAAATTAAAACAAGTTGGTGATGATTGGGACAACATGCTGCTGCTTCTGCTAAGTCACTTCAGTCGTGTCCGACTCTGTGCGACCCCATAGACGACAGCCCACCAGGCTCCCCTGTCCCTGGGATTCTCCAAGCAAGAACACAGGAGTGGGTTGCCATTTCCTCCTCCAATGCATGAAAGTGAAAAGTGAAAGTGAAGTCGCTCAGTCGGGTCCGACTCTTAGCGACCCCAGGGACTGCAGCCTACCAGGCTCCTCCATCCATGGGATTTTCCAGGCAAGAGTACTGGAGTGGGGTGCCATTGCCTTCTCCGTGGGACAACATAGGTTGACTTATATTTTATATTTTTACTTAGTCAAGACCAACTAGATGATTATACTATTCCCATTTAAAAATTTAAGTAATCAAAGCAGAGCAAGTGCCAAGGTCACCATTTAGGCCCCTCCTAAGACCAAGATTACAATACAAGAGTTCTTGGTACATTATTTATGTTTCTAATTATATAGAAGGTCATCTTGCACCAAGACAGAGCCTATACAGTCAAGTAGAAAACACACTGGATCGGAAATCAAATAATATGGATTTTACCACTAATTTAATATAGCACCACAGGTAGTTATCTCAGTTGTGACTTCATTCATTCAATATTACTTTATTAACAAACAATTAAATATTCATTCTGTACACACATACATACACAGAATAGGCCAAAAGCAGTTTCAAGGTGACGAATGGACAAGAGAGTGTATAAACCACATGTACAAATGCTGAAGAAATTCAAAGGAATTGATCTTATGGGGCTCTGCCAGGCTGACTGGTTTTGACATCTGGTCCTTCCATTTAAGCTGACAGTGACAGAATTAGCCAAATGATAAGGTTGTTTGGGGCTTCCCTGAGAGCTCAGTTGGTAAAAAATCTGCCTGAGATGTAGGAGAGACTGGTTTGATCCCTGGCTTGGGAAGATGCCCTGGAGAAAGGAAAGGCTGCCCACTCCAGTATTCTGGCCTGGAGAATTCCATAGACTGTATGGTCCATGGAGTCTCAAAGAGTTCGACACGACTGAGCAACTTTCACTTTCACTAAGGTTGTTTGGACTTGTGAAAATACAACTTTTAGCATCTTTCGGTCTATCAATTTTCCTGTATTTAAAATGATGAGTACTCTAATTTGTAAAATGAAAACAAACTAGGTAGTTCTCCTCAAGTGCTGTGGAATACTCTAAGCCAGTGATTCTCTTTACCTCTATGTCAAAGACTCTTTGAGAAGCTGATAAAAGCTAAAAAGAAAACCTCACTTCCACTCATAAAAACATAGGTGAACACAACATTTTGCACCCATTTCAGGGATTCAGAAGGCCCCCAAATCCAATTCCTGGATCTTGAATTAGAAATCTGTTCCTTAAAACAAATGCAAATGCAACACAACTCCAGGAGAATTGCCCTCATTTGCCATGATGACCTTGACTCTAGCTCCACAATCCATTTATCCCATGGATATTATTGAGCATCTAAGATGTGCCACATGTTGTTCTAGGTGATGGGATGTCTCAGAGAATGGTAAAACACACAGTTTCCTGACCTCAGGAGGGTGGGAGACAGATAATAAACAAAAGCAGTAACTAAGTTATACAGCACGAGTGAGTGCTAAGTATTATGGAAAAGAAATTAACCTGAGAACAGGACTGGGGTGTCAGGGAGCATGGAGGAGGTGGTTTGTAATTTTAAATAGGGTAGTCAGGGAAGCCCACTGAGCATGTGACATTCAAACAGACTCAAAGGAGATAAAGGAACAGCCAGGTAGCTATCCTGGAAGAGTGTTCCATGTAGAACAAACACAAGCGCCAGGTTGCTGAGAGGGTGGAGCCTGCTGAGCATGCAGGAGGGCTGGAATGGAGAGACAAAAGGGGATAAAAATCAGAGAAATACAAATGGTGTGGGGAGGGGACAGCCTCATGTCACAAAGGACCTCAAAGTACTTTTGACACTTTGAGATGGGAAGTCCTTGGAGAGTCTGAAGGAAAGTAGTGTGATTTCAGTGATATTTGAACAGGACCGTGTGGCTGACGGGTTGTGGGGCAAGAGATGTACACTGACGGGGTCACTGCAGAGATCCAGCAACAGATGACGTGGCTTGGGGCCATAGTGGTGGCTGGGAGGAAGTGAGAAGGCATCAGATTTTGGATGTATTTTGAAGGTGCATCCAAATGCTGATGTATTCTATGTGGAGAATAATAAAAAGAGGTGTCGAATATGCCTCCAGGGTTATTCTGGCCTAAGTTGCCACTCACTTCAACTGTAGGGGGAACAAAACGGGAGTTAGGGTGTGGTGACAATCATAACACAAGCATTTGAAGGTTTGCTGGAAAATATTGGCTCAGATGGTAGAATCTTCCTGCAATGTGGAAGACCCAGGTTCAATCCCTGGGTTGGGAAGATCCGCTGGATAAGGGAGTAGCAACCCACTCCAGTCTTCTTGCCTGGAGAATCCCCATGGACAGAGGAGCCTGGCGGGCCACAGTCCATGGGGTTGCAAAGAGTCAGACACGACTGAGCAACTAACTAAATCCATTCCGCTTTGTAAGCCGATCTAAATTTCTCCACTTTTATTTATGACCAGTATTTTCAGCAGAAAATTGGACTTACTATTTTTATTTTAGATAGTTTACAGTTCAGTGGATCCACCTCTCCCCATAAAGCCTTCCTTGACTCGTCTAGCTGCCTCCAAATTCACAGCCCAATTTGGCCATGCTCTTTTGTTCATAAAGTGGTTCTTTGTTATATAGGTTTTGATGTTTTATCCTTCTAATTAGAATGTCAGGTCCAAAAATACAGCACCTATCTACAGTGCCTCTTCTGTATTTTATCAACTGTACCTAGCATGGTGCTAGGTGCCAGGCAAGTAGAATTATTAATACTGTTTTGGCTGATTAAAAAAAAAATCTCTACCTCATTCTTCCTTTCAGCAACTTCCTTTCTTTTCATTTTTGCTCTCAACTCTCAAAATGGAACAACTTGAGACATCAAAGTCTTTTCTGATTTTAAGTTTGAATAATTGGCGAAAAGATAAACTGCAGGCAACACATTTGTGTCTCAATCCCTTTCCTGAGCTGCAATCTGGGTGTAAATAACTAAGACCAACACTTGGGTGAACTCAATGGGATCTGAAATTTTGATTAATGCTACAACCACATCCATATGATTTGCGTCTTTGAGGGAGGATCAATGTTTAAAGATCTGTCAAATCTGTTCTGTAGAATTTGAGTGTTTGATCCTTTTAGTGTTTCTTTTTAATTTTCTTACACGTGAAACATCAGGTTCATTATCAATTGATTAAATTGGCAGACAGTCAAGTAAAGAACAAAATCATATATGGTTGCCTGAATTATTAAGGTACTCGCAACTTCATCATGCTGGCATAGCAGAGAGCTATTAACGATTATAGCAAATGTTTCTAGCACTTTCAATAAAATGGCCTTTTCCCCAAGAATTCATCTTTCATGTTAGCTGTAAAGAAAGCCTCCTTCTATGTTTCCACTTTATATTGATATATCCCGATTCTGGACCTAACAGACTTCATTTAATCTGTTGTATCTGATTCACGTTTATTCCTACTCTACTGGAACCCAGTGGTAATCAGGAGAGTTCTGAGGCAGAGAACAGTGGTCTGAAAGATCAGGAGCCAAACACTTGGGGAGAGAGATGGGCTAAGCAGACTCAGCACGTCACATCGTTTTTGTCTCAGGCAAGTGGTTATTGGTCATTGTGCCTTTCAGTCACTGAAATTTACCTATAGTAAATTCTGACATTGGACCTTTCCAGCTCTTCATTTCTTTTCTCTCTCATTACAGGCTCAGAGCAGGAGTTTACTTCACATTGCCCTCCATTACAGACATGGCGTTTGCACTGTGTCTTCTTTCTGAGTGACCTTTCCCCTCTCGGAGTTTCTTCCTTTCTAACATTTGAGCACTTCAAGGGAAGGGGACATGAGCGCTGGAGGAAAGGTGAATGCATTTACTTGTGCCTTTTTCTTCTTTCATTTGTTTCACCCCTTGGAATTTGCTTATTTTGGTTTTGAAAATAAAAGGGATATTTCTCTAATTGGTGAGTTATCCGGGTCCTTTATTTCTTATTCTTTGGCTGTTCTTTACTTTCAGATAATCTATGACTTGCTACCACATTCACCTGAAGAGAAAGATAATTAGGAAAATGCATATTAGCCAGTTTCAGGACTTACTGGCTATTTATACAAGAACTTTTATGAAGATGGGGTATGGAGATAATTATATAAAATTGAATTCCTCTATTGTAAGATTTAAGTGGATTTATGTCTCTTATTATCATGAATAATCCATTAAAAAATTTACACACAATGATTCAAGGTATGTGGACTATTATCAATCAGACAGGAAAAGAAATCCTAGATTCCAGACTCAACTAATTGATTTGCCATGAACACTCTGATGTCCCTATATTTTAGCTGTGAAAAGTGAGTGTTTTTTTAACAGTATTTGGATGCTATAATATCATATTTAACTCTTCCTTTAAGCCCAAAGTTCAGTTCTATTTCCTCTATATGACCCTAATTCAAAGCATCTTTCAAGGTGCATAAATAGATTTTTGTCCTTCTTTTTTTATAGTTCCATATCCACTTCTACTTTATCTTTACCACCTGATGTGTTGTTTCAACGCCACCATTTGGCATAATTGGAGACTTCTTAAAGGTGGCATCTTGTCTTTTTGCAAAGGCCATAGGGCTTCCCTCATAGCTCAGTTGGTAAAGAATCTGTCTGTAGTGCAGGAGACCCTGGTTTGATTCCTGGGTTGGAAAGATCCTCTGGAGAAGGGATAGGCTACCCACCCATTGTTCTTGGGCTTCCCTTGTGGTTCATCTGCTAAAGAATCCACCTGCAATATGGGAGGCCCTGGGTTTGATCCCTGGGTTGGGACGATCCCCTGGAGAAGGGAAAGGCTACCCACTTCAGTATTCTGGCCTGGAGAATTCCATGGACCATACAGTCCATGGGATCACAAAGAGTCGGACACAACTGAGCGACTTTCACTTTCATAGTCACTGGTATAGTTCTAGTTGCCATAATCACTTAAATGACTAAGCTGTAAATAAAATTATACATATGTCTTTTGCTAATGGTAAAGCCTTCCCACATCTGACCAGATTTATTAACTTTCTAGCAGGCTAGTTGGATGGTATATCACCTCATGTTGGCTTTAGATTGCTCAGAAAAATAGGAAAAAATCACTCTGTTAACTAAGGTTGTAAGTGCCAACCATTTTCTGAGCCCGCCTTTGTCAGATAGTTGACTCTCTGAGAAGAATGATGGCCTGTTTATTTATCAGTCAAGTCGAAAAGAATAAATCAATAAGGCCAACCTGAGGAAGGATGAATTTGTAGCCCAAGTAAACTTAGGAAACCTCTGAGTAAAACAAATATTTGATGGTAAAGAATCTACTTGCAATACAGGAGAACTAGGTTCAATCCCTAGGTTGGGAAGATCCCCTGGAGAAGGAAATGGTAACCCACTCCAGTATTCTTGCCTGGAGAATTCCATGGACAGAGGAGTCTGGTGTTCTACAGTCCATGGGGTTGCAAAGAGTCGGACATGACTGAGCAATCAACACTACTACATAACTAACCAAGTTAGGTATATAATTAAAATTAATTTTGAAAAAAGTTAGTGATAAGGACTATAAGTCCTATTCCAATTTTCTGTCTTTTCTAAAATCATTGTAGAAAAGCAGTTAACATTCACCTTTGCCATTTCTTTGAACATGGTCTCTTTCTATATTCACTGCACATGTACACGTACTGCCTATCCTTCTATCTCGTTGCTCTCCTAGAAACACATCCTTATTTTCAAAGAGAGAGTTTTGCTTTTTACAGGTGTGAGAAAGGAAGCGAAAGAATGAAGGACCTCTACAGTTCCATTTTCATAATAGAAGTCTGTTGTTCTGGAATGATTTATATTTGAATAAGGAAAAATGTAAGGAACTTGGAACACAGACAAAAGTACCTTCTCATCAAAGGTTGTCTATCGTTTCATGAATCACATGTGATGGATGAGATTTATGAATTAGAATCTGTGTCAAGAGATTTACAACATACTAAATTAGTTATGACATCTCCTCGTCGGTGCGCATAAACTTTCAACAAAATATCTATATCATCACCACAGGAGCATGGCTGGCCAGTGTTTTCATTCCACTGCATCACACCCAGCCCCTGTCAACTGTGGTTGATGAATTCTTGAAGGCATGGGCTTCAGATCAATTAAAATAAACACCACAAGCTGATTTATCAAATCTTTTCTGAATGCTCTCAGAAAATGTCAAAAATCTGATCCATTGACAGAGAAAAGTCAGAGAATCGTGGCAGCCTATGGGATCACAAGACCTTTTCAAAACCATCATAAATCACCATAGAAAACAAATGGGGCACCATGTGATAAGATTTCTCTTGACAGCTTTGCCTCAACAAGACATATATGAGATAAATGGATACCTTCGTCTATACCCAATTGCCAGTTTACAAAGTTTCAAGTTGTCAAACTGTAAAATACACCGGTATCAAAGTCCTTCCAAATAATATACCTTTTTTGGGTATACAAGAGTGGATTTAAAATAACACCCCCTTCACATCATCCCTTTCATTATTGCAAGCTATGTAATATTCCTGCTAGTAATGTGAGCTTTCTAAAGTGTAAGTGTATGTATGTACACGTGCACACATACACATGCACAGCAGGCTTCAAAATGTACCTTCATATACATCCTGGTCTGAACTAATGAAACTTTTCCATTTCCCACTATTCAAAGAAAACTGCTTTATAGTGCTAAAGTGCATCCAATCAAGGTACCCTTTGGTTTTTTCTTAATCATCCCAGTCTTGTCTCATTTCATATAGGTTAAGAGCACATTCAGAGACAAGCAATAACAGGCTAACCTATTCTAATCTATACCAGGAACAGAGAAATGCTTCCATTAATGAGTTTTTACAAATATTATCAAACCCTATAGGTAGAGGCACAGTGTACTGGGTTTTGTATTTCAGAGTAAATTTTAATTCTAAATTATACCCCATATATTCCTCTTTAGGAAGCAAATAGGATAGGACTAATTTTTCAAAGCATAAGAAATCCTATGAACTAGAAAAAGAATTCCTTGTGCTACACCCACGACTGGCAGTATCTCACTGATTCTCTTTCTATACCTGTAAGGCCTTACTCAAATTCTCCCCTCTCATGAACCTTTCCTCTTCAACTGTGGTGGTGGTTTAGTTACTAAGTCATGTCCAACCATTGTGACCCCATGGACTGTAGCCCGTCAGGCTCCTCTGTCCATGGGGATTCTCCAGGCAAGAATACTCAAGTGGGTCACCTATCCCTTCTCCAGGGGATCTTCCCTGACCCAGGAATTGAACTGGGGTCTCCTGCATTGCCAACTGAACCACCAGGGAAGGTCTAATTTGTCTGATTACTAATCCAAGTTGTTTTCACTAGAAAAGTATCCTTGCATTTCTTGGTCTTGCCTTTAATCAGTTTCTATGAACCATGGTGAATAACCAATTTTAATAGCAGGAAACCACTTTATCACTATCAAACATCTGGGATGGGTTCTAGGATCAGTAGAGAGTAGATTCCTAGAACACGTAAAGAACACCACAGGGATTTGACACTTCTGCTTTATTGACTATGCCAAAGCCTTTGACTGTGTGGATCACAATAAACAGTGGAAAATTCTGAAAGAGATGGGAATACTAGACCACCTGATCTGTCTCTTGAGAAACCTATATGCAGGTCAGGAAGCAACAGTTAGGACTGGACATGGAACAACAGACTGGTTCCAAATAGGAAAAGGAGTACGTCAAGGCTGTATATTGTCACCCTGCTTATTTAACTTCTATGCAGAGTACATCATGAGAAATGCTGGGCTGGATGAAGTACAAGCTGGAATCAAGACTGCCGGGAGAAATATCAATAACCTCAGATATGCAGATGACACCACCCTTATGGTAGAAAGTGAAGAGGAACTAAAAAGCCTCTTGATGAAAGTGAAGGTGGAGAGTGAAAAAGTTGGCTTAAAGCTCAACATTCAGAAAACAAAGATCATGGCATCTGGACCCATCACTTCATGGCAAATAGATGGGGAAACAGTGGAACCAGTGTCAGACTTCATTTTTCTGGGCTCCAAAATCACTGCAGATGGTGACTGCAGCCATGAAATTAGAAGATGCTTACTCCTTGGAAGAAAAGTTATGACCAACCTAGATAGCATATTGAAAAGCAGAGACATTACTTTGCCAACAAAGATCCGTCTAGTCAAGGCTATGGTTTTTTCCAGTGGTCATGTATGGATGTGAGTTGGACTGTGAAGAAAGCTGAGCACTGAGGAATTGATGCTTTTGAACTGTGGTGTTGGAGAAGACTCTTGAGAGTCCCTTGGACTGCAAGGAGATCCAACCAGTCCATTCTGAAGGAGATCAGCCCTGGGATTTCTTTGGAAGGAATGATGCTGAAGCTGAAACTCCAGCACTGTGGCCACCTCATGCGAAGAGTTGACTCATTGGAAAAGACTCTGATGCTGGGAGGGATTGGGGGCAGGAGGAGAAGGGGACGACAGAGGATGAGATGGCTGGATGGCATCACGGACTCGATGGACGTGAGTCTGAGTGAACTCTGGGAGTTGGTGATGGACAGGGAGGCCTGGCGTGCTGTGATTCATGGGGTCACAAAGACTCGGACACGACTGAGTGACTGAACTGAACTGAACTGAACTGAAGGAGAAAACTCATTGCTGAAACTATTCAAGTTTTTTTTTTTTTTTTTTTAGTCAACCCGGGGGTTTAGTTTGTTCCATAAACATTTGTTGAGATTCCTGCTGTGTCTCATGCACTGGGCTAGACCCCAGAGTTACTGTACTCAACAACTATCACTTAGTAATGTTATGCAGTTACTCGTGGGGGATAGAAATGTCACCCCTTTTTCCTTTAATTGCTCAGTAGTATTAAGTGTATTGCTAGGGAAGTTAAATGGCAAAGACTTCTCAGAGACCATTCTTTGCCATTTAAGGAATCAAAGAGTAGTCTTCCATCTAAGTGAGTGGCTCAGATGGTGGAAAAAAAAACCTGCCTGTGATGCAGGAGACCAGGGTTCAATCCCTGGGTTGGGAAAATTCCCTGGAGAAGGGAATAGCAACCCACTCCAGTATTCTTGCCTGGAGAATGTCATGGACAGAGAAGCCTGGCATGCTACAGTCCATGAAGTCTGCAAAGAGTCAGATATGACTGAGCTGGTAACAATTTCTTTTCACAGTCAACAAGGATGAGAAGATACTGTAAAACCCACTCTTACCAAGATGTCTAATTTGATAGCCCTTTATCTTAATAACTGCATATGCTTTAGGTTAGTGTAACATGAATTTCCACCCATTCATTCACAGCAAATATTAGGGTCTTCAGCGGTTACTCTGAAATATCTATTAAATTTGAAAAAGAACAGGAGAGCACATTACTTCTGAAGAGTGCAAAGCAATTGTGCCATGTTTATTTTGGAAGCAGGAGAGATATAAGAAAAACTACAGGTGGTAAAAATTGTACAGATCTTGTTAGTCACTCAGTCATGTCTTTGCGACCCCATGGACTGTAGCCTGCCAGGCCCCCCTGTCCATGGAGTTCTCCAGGCAAGAATACTGGAGTGGGTAGCCATTCCCTTAATCTCAGCCAATACTTTAAGCTGTGGGCAGCATCTCTGTGAGAAGGTGTGTGTGTTTTTTTTGTTTTTTTTTTTAGCTGAATTTCTTCGCATCTGGAATTCTCCTTCCTGAGGAGGAAGCCATGAGTCCATTCCATGGCCTTCAATTGCTCTTGTACCTTGCCAATTTCAAAATTCCAACTAAAAATAAGTACTTTGCTATGAGTCAGTAAATGGAATACATTAATAAAACTTGAGTGTTTGGCTCTTTTCCAGACATGAGAACTTGATCATGCTGGCTGCAATGGAAGCTTCGATTTTTTGTTTAGTGTAAAGGAAAATTACCCTACACAGCTTTTAACTCCCCAAGGCTATCCCTAAAAGCCTTACTCGAACTTCTAAGGTGCCTGGACTAGTATTTGAGCTTAGAAAAGCTGTTGGCAAATCCCAGTGAAATTTTCTGACAGATTCATCTTTTAGCCTTTGGGAAAGTGAAGGTGCTGCAGGCAAGATATTTGATTAATGCCATGAAAAATAGTGTTGCTGGCACAGCTGGTATGTTGGGAGAAAAATTCATCACTAACTCTAAAACTGCCATGTAATTTTCTCCCCACAGTTCTTTTCCTCACTTGACAGAAGATTTGCACAGGACAAACTAGGCTGACAGAGGACAAGTCAGCCAGATGTTGAGGTATCTCTAAACATGACAGATCACTATGTTTTAGCTCAGATTAATTCGCTTATTAAAGGTAGACCTAAATCACTGGTCATTGTCAAGTCAGTTGTCACCACCAGCAAATCATGTCACATTTCTGAACAAAAATGGTTCCAGGTTTAAAGAGTTGCTCTAACCTCAGTCTCTCTCTGCTGAGAGTGAGATTCCAACAAAAAGCCCAGGACCTTCCTTCTCACCAAGGCAAGCATTTCAAAGTGTGCATTTCTCGCTCAGCAGCTACTCAACCACTTGCTTTGTGTGAGGCCAGGAGGAACAGGGAAAGTGTGATTTCAAAGTCTGACAACTGCCGAGCTCACATCATTCTGGACTTATGATCTCCCCCTCCCCCCTTATCCGCCCCCACCCCCCACCCCCGTCTTTAGCCTTTCCCGAGCACTCTACCAGGTCCTATCATGCTCCTGACATCAGCCAGTGACCAAAGGTAAACACAAATTCATTTATCAATAAAGAAAATGTCAGGAACAGCTTTTGCAGTGAGCAGATCGTATAGTTGTTTCATAAATTCATACAAAGCTTCTTATCCTGTGAGGGTGGGGTGGCCTTGATCAAATGCATCGACTCTTAGTAGCTCAACTCCCAACAGATCAGCTGTCCACCTTACAAAGTCAGGATTACCACTGGCTTCAGAGTTGGGAGGTTTAAGAAAAGGGTCAAGGAGCAAATAAGCCATGGAAAATAACTAATCTCTCCATCCCAGGAGTTGAGTTAAGGGATGGGAATAGCTGGCGAAAAGAGCAGTGGAAAAATGGACAGTAGCCCTGCTTGTACTGTGTCTGCCTTGTGAAGGGAGAATGGGCATCTATGGGGCTCAAGGAGAATTGGCTCTCCTGAGAGCAAAATTCCCTTTAAAAGTGCAATAAGTCAAAGTATCACCATAAAAAGCAACATTTCTGCCTCTCGTGCTTTTCTCTTTTCTTTGAAAGAGTGCAGTTTAGTAAATCAAGCTAGGTGTGTATAGAGTAGGGTAGACACTGACTGTATAGGAAGGATGGATGGTTATAAGGATGCTCAGCAAGACCCTGGATTCTTAGTTCTCATTTGTTGGTTCAAGATCTAAACAGGGCACTAGGCTTCCTAGCTAACAATGAAGTTCTCTTGTGCTACTTTTTGACTTTATTCAAAACCTATAACAAAAGGGCATATGCAATGGAAAGGGGAATGCTTGATTGATAAAATTAGTTCAGTTCAGTTGCTCAGTCATGTCTTTGCGACCCCATGGACTATAGCACACCAGGCCTCCCTGTCCATCACCAACTCCTGGAGTTTACTCAAATTCATGTCCATTAAGTCGGTGATGCCATCCAACCATCTCATTCTGTCATCCCCTTCTCTTCCCACCTTCAATGTTTCCCAGCATCAGGGTCTTTTCAAATGAAGTCAGAATTAAAAGGGAAATCATCTCTTTTGGCCCATATTTCTGTTCATGGTACTGCACTTTCCAGGTCAGAGTCACCAGAATTGACACTTGAGGTGAAGTTTGAGTTCTGTCTCTAATATAAAATCAGTAACCAAGCCCTCAATTACTCCTTTTTAATCCCTTCCCAAGTCCACTGCCCTTGCTCTAGTCCTGACCTTTTACTTCTATAAACACTACCATTCCTTAAAGACGGTCACTGACTTTTCATTGCCAATCAGATCAAGTGTCAACTCCTTAGCCTATAGTGGTGTGGGTATGCATGCTCAGTCATGTCTGACTCTTTGTGACCCCCTGGACTGTAGCCTGCCAGGCTCCTCTGTTCATGGGATTTTCCAGGCAAGAATACTGGAGTGGGTTGCCATTCCCTTCTCCAGGGGATCTTCCCAACCCAGGGATTGAGCTCGAGTCTCCTGTGTCTCCCGCAGACTCTTTACCACTGAGCCACCTGGGAAGCCCCTATAATAGCTAGTGCTCTTAAATTAAGTCCCAATACTGCTTCTTGCCTAACTGTTGGCCACCGACAATTATGTACTGCCCTTTGTCATTTTGGTACTACTTTATCCAATGTTCCCTTCGCCTGGAATGGCTCCGTATCTATTAAACTCCTACCCATCCCTCAAGACCCAGTCTCAATGCACCCTCTTCTGTGAACTCTTCCTTGCATCCCCATCTCTTCTCAATGTTTATGGTTCATTTTGTCCCTTCAGTTCTCATGCTGTGTCTTACATTTTGCTCTGCACTGTAATATTTTCCAGAATGTATTAAAGGGCAAATTCTTTAGGAATTTGGATAAAGAAATATTTCCTTTCGGTGTCTTATAATTTTTAACCAAACAGGTACTCAAAATAAGTCCTAAATGACTGAATTTAAAAAAAATAGCTATTTTAAATAACTTAAATTCTGAAAGTCTCTGTTCTTGGAAATGAAATCTGAGGTTTGAGGTCTGACAAAGCACATAAGGGCTTGAATTCTTTATTTCTATTTTGTTCTAATCTTCTAATAGCAACAATGCTTTTAAACTACTGAGATCCGTAATCCCAGGGAGCTAAGAATATGGTTCCTGAACCAGGCAGTATTCCTGCTTGAAATACAGCTGTGGACACAAGGTCCTCTCCTGACATCCTCACCAACCTCACCTCTCTAGGGCTCCAGTCTTTCTTCTTTCCACATGCCACTCAGGCTACCAACAGGAAATTTAGGGCAGTACTGAGGATGTTAATCTCTACCCAACCACATAGAACATAAACATAATTATCTGTAGAAAGTTCTCTGTAGATTTATCATGCTATTTAGCAATTAATTCCTTCTACAAATATTTGGGGGCCCCTACAAAGTGTCAGGAACTAAAACATAGTAAGGAAATTAACACAGAGATGCTCAACAATTGCCCTTCAAGCTGATCCTGAGTGGTTTGTATTGGTTGAAGATTCTGTCGATGACATACAGAAAATAACTGTATTTTTCACATGGGTACAGATTCAGTGGATAAGTCCCTATTTTACAAATTTGGGTCTGCCAGGCCTTAAAAAAATTTTTTTTTATAGCTTAGCATACTTTAGTTTCATGGACCCCATGAAAGCATCATGAATCACGAGATAGATCCTACTAGGTGATAACGATTATGAAAGAGAAAGAGAGTATGTTTCTGGCCTTAAGGAATTTAGAATCGGACAGGTGGAGGCGATAAGACAAGCACATATATAATTACCATATAAGAAATAAGAAAAGTGTCATCATGAAAATACACACACTGCACAACACTGAGGTTCAGAAGAAACCTGCAAGCCTTGAGGTCAAAGAAGGCATCATAACGCAGAGAGACGGAATTGGAACTTGAAGGATGGATAGATTTTTTTGACAAAGAGGTAAATCACGAACTCTGGCTCTGGAGGTAAGAAAGCCTTCATGGAAGCAGGTGCAAAAGGATGGATAGTATTAACCTGATGGATAAAAGGGAGAGGGATGGTCCAGACAGACACGCCAGGCCAGTCAAAGTCGTGGAGGTGTGGTACCCTCCACGTGAGACACACAAACACGGTGGGACTGCAGTACAGGAATTAGAGGGGTTGGGGGGTGGTTGTAGAGCACCAGCAGACTGAAACAGGAGCAGAACGTGGTACTGACAAAAAAGGAGGGCGACATTTTCAGGTGAGCACACACTAGGGGACTCATGGATATGAGGTTGGAAAAGAGGCAATGAGATACGCTGAACAAACCCATTATCTCAGGACCTCGATCTTCTTGGCAACAAGGGAGAGAGGGGAGGGTTCCCTTCGGATCCCAGCATCCCACTGCTCTTATGTCCTCAGAGGAGCTCTGCTTCCTATGTCAGACCCAGTTCCAGAGTTTCTAACAGTCTCCAGGTGACTTCTCTGAGAGGCAGGATTTGTAAGGCCAGGAGTATACGCTCTGGAGTCTGCCTGTCTGACTGGACCCCTGTTCTCCACTTACACTGGGGAGAATCTGGGCCAGTTGCTCAATCTCTCTGCCTTATATTTATGTAAATCTGCACTGACTGAAACACAGCACATGGGTGTTCAGTCGCTAAGCGTGTCCGACTCATTGCAACCCCGTGGACTGTAGCCCGCCAGGCTCCTCTGTCCATGGAATGCCCCAGGCAAGGATACTGGAGCGGGTTGCCATTTCCTACTCCAGGGGATCTTCCCGACGCAGGGACTGAACCTGCGTCTCCTGCTTGGCAGGTGGATGCTTTACCACTGAGCCACCACGGAAGCCTACTGACACACAGTTCAGTTCAGTTCAGTCGCTCAGTCGTGTCCGACTCTTTGCGGCCCCATGAATCGCAGCACGCCAGGCCTCCCTGTCCATCACCAACTCCCGGAGTTCACTCAGACTCACGTCCATTGAGTCAGTGATGCCATCCAGCCATCTCATCCTCTGTTGTCCCCTTCTCCTCCTGCCCCCAATCCCTCCAAGCATCAGAGTCTTTTCCAATGAGTCAACTCTTTGCATGAGGTGGCCAAAGTATTGGAGTTTCAGCTTCAATTTTAATGAGCGACTGACACACAGTAGTCACTCATTAAAATATACGTGGAATTAAAATTTCAGTTACCTCACATTGCTGCCATATCTCTACTGTATCAAGAATTACAAAATATGAAACAAAAAACGCAAGCTCTTAAAGGTTTTGGCGGTTGATGGGATTTTCATACCCCTTGTTTTTCTTCCAAGTAACTAACAGGAGAAAGAAAGGAGGGGGGAAATTACAAAATTCCAATACTTTTCCCAGTGATCCTACCTTGTTAAAAACTGTGAATGTAAGAAGCCTCATATGTCTCATTTTAGGACATAGAATATGTGAGTAAATTTAGAGCTATCCCCATGCTATTTCAAAATTAATTCCAAAATAAACATTATTATAGACATAGCTTGGTCAGCTATAATGCCCTAAATATGAATTTTGTTCTCTGAGTTTTCTTTAGTTTACTTGGGTTACAAATTTATTCATGGATGTTGGTTATTGATTTATTCTATTTCAATGTGACTGATAAATAAACATGTTTTTTATGGGATAAACAGGACCTGAAGAATCGAAGTCATCTACTTTTTTAGTTGGGGGTGGAGTGTGGATTTCATCTAATTTTGGCAGATACATGTTCTAACTCTAACTTGCATTTTCTAAAATGGAAATGCTATCCTTAAATAAGACATCACACTTAAAACACCCTGCACACCCTACACTCTGGACCCATAAATGGCAAACAAAGATTTTAAAAATAAGTATATTTATTTTCCAGCAATATTATCTTTTAAAGCCAGATGAACAAAAATCCCTCTAAGGGAGAATTTCATTAATTAAAAAAAGTGACGTAAGTGCTTTGTAACTTTGCCACAGAACATCTGTTTGGAAGTGGATGTAATTGGAGAGGTGAAAAGGGTGTCTGTGCCAGCGGAGGGTAGAAAAGACAACAGGTTTCGGGGAGTGGGGAAGGCAGAATGTGGGCGGTGATAAAGAAGGCGCTCAGCTGGATGCGTTGAGCCACTTTGAGCACAAATGTGAACAGAGAGAGAGAGTGAGGCTGAACAGTGGGGCATCACTGATTCAACAAGAGGTGATTTTTCTTTTCTTTTCATTCTCCCCGGCAGGGGCTTTCTGTCCAATCTCCACTGCCTCTCCCCTCCAGCCTCCTGGCTGTCCAGAGCCAGCGAACACACGAGAAGTAGGGTGTGGGGGGCAGTGTCCCGGCACACAGTGCTGTGCATTTAGGTACCCCGGGGCCCCACGTGACCCCTGGGCAGACTAGCCGAGTCACAAGGAGGCATCCAGTAGCTTTCCCAGGAGGCTGCAGGATCAGGTTGCCCAATTTCATATTTCAGTCAGAATAATTAATGTCACTCAATAATTCAAAATTAATTTTTGAAAGAGATGATTTCATTTATTTTTAATTGATTTCCCCCTCGTAAAGCTTTTTTTTTTTTGAAAAAAAGATTACATTAAGCTAAATGAACTCATTTAAATAAATTTTCATGAAAAGTAAAACAATCATCATGTTTATCATTTTAAAAAAGAAATACGATGTGACCATTTTTACTTGAACGCTGAAACACTGATGACGATATGAGTTATAGAAGAAAAGAAACTTGGCCTTATTCATCCTGAACAGAGATTGATTTTCATAGACAACTGCCTCTAGCTCACAGGAATGACTGGAAAAAATGTCCTCAAGGCAAGTAAGTCATGGTATAAGTAGACACCAAGGATCTCCTCAAGGCAGTGAGTTAGGGTCAGCCTTCTGTGGGATCTACAGGGGCTTCCCTGGTGGCTCAGATGGTAAAGACTCCACCTGCAATGCAGAAGAGCTGGGTTCGATCTCTGGGTTGGGAAGATGCCCTGGAGGAGGGCATGGCAACCCATTCCAGAATTCCAGAATTCCTAGAGAATTCTATGGACAGAGGAGCCTGGGGAGCGACAGTCCAACTCTTTGCTCAACTCTGGAGAGCAGAGTTGGACAGGACTGAATCGACTAACAGGGGTCTAGAAGTTCTGGAGCTAACACTGTGCTTTTGATTCTACATTTAATCCCTCCAGTCTAAGACTCCTCCAAAGTCGGCATCTTGTCTCGCCTCTCTTCCTCAACAGCTTCTCTTCATGTCATCACACATGTTTAGTGGCAAAAAACAAAAGCAAAACCACAACTACACGGTGATTTGTCTGCCTCAGTTCCCCCAGAATGAAGTAACAACCACTCTACTTGTTCTAGTGCCAGTCTATCCTGCCACTGGTAATCTGCAAAACATTTTCTCATCTGCTATTTCATAAAGATTTAATTTTGCTTGACAATCCTGGTGCTGCAGGGCAGCCATAGTTCTGTGTTTTTAGGGGTATCTATTGGCTTCTTTCAGTTATAAGGATACCATTTAATCAAATACACCCATGACTTGAGCTTCCCTGGTGGCTCAGTGGTAAAGAACCCACCTGCCAATGCGGAAGTCATGGGTGTGATCCCTGGGCCGGGAGGATCCCCCAGAGAAAGAAATGCAGCCTACTCCAGTATTCTTGCCTGGGAAATGCCATGGACAGAGGAGACAGGAGGGCCATTGTCCATGGGGTGGCATAGAGTCAGACATGATTTATTGGCTAAACAACAACAACAACCAGGGCCTTAGGAAGCATCCAGGGGTGATGGGGAGGCAAGCACCAGCACCCATCAACTGAGCATCAGGACACAGATATGGCCCTCTCCCCCCACAAGTCAGAGGTTCTCTACAAATGCCTTACTTTTGATTTTGAGAGCACACCAGGGTAAAGATAAAAAGAGTGGTTATCTACTGGAAAAAAACTGTAAGCTGCTCCTGAACTCTGTTGTCTTGAATCCTTGGGTAAAACCTTAAGGAAAAACCCTGATCTAAACTGCTTTCTAAAATTCAGCATTTCCCCCAACCATCTTTCCTAGTTCCTTACTAATTAATAGCCCAATATTTGGATAAATGTTCTCTAGCTTCAGAGTCACTAACCCTAGTAGTCAAATGAAGTCAAGTTTGATACTGTTGAGGACAGAAACATGCCTGAAAGTCAGGTCTCATTTTTCAGCAGGAAGGTTATAGAGATAGGAAATGAAATTTCTCTCCAATCACATTGCTCTTATAACTATTTCTTCATAGCAATCAACATGAATAATCAATGGTTTTGTTTTAAAACTTCTTTTTCAGAGTTTTAACTTACTTAAGGATAGAATAACGCAAGTTTTTTGCTTTTGTTTTTGACCCTCAAGAACATCTCTAACTGTGAGCCTTGGCCAGAAATAACCCTCTGTTTTCACACATACACGCACAAAAAGATAGAAAAATGTATTTCATGAGCTTGTAAAGGGTATTTTGTCAGTGAAGCTTGGGAACAATGCTGAGTTGATGAAGAGGAATATCATGAAAGTTCATCTTCCAGGCAAGGTAAATGGAATTATCTAGTCATTCCATACCACAAAAAGAGCATAGTTAACTTTCCAAGCAGATTCATGCAATTCTGGCAAGATAAACCCAGGGTTGGCAGATAGAAGCAGTTTAAAATACCATTTCCTTTTCATTAATACATTTATATTGTTCAGCTTAAGAGAGTCTTTGAATTCATTTCTTTCTCTTGCTGGGTTCTTATTTCAAACATTGGTTTGGGAGGGACCATTATGACCTGTCGCTAAAACAGGAAGTGAAAAGCAAATAGCTGTCACTAACTTGGTATCAGAAAGTGACTTAAAAGATTACATAATACCTCTTCTGTTGAACTGAGGTCTCTATACGTTTTTTTCCTACGTAGCATCACATTTGGTTAAGAAAATAAAGACTGAAGTGACAGAACAAGTGAAAAAGTCAAAACCCCAGCTCCTACCCCATGTTTCCCCACCCAGCACTAAGACATCCAAGTGATGATGCTTACAAGCTCCTGATTGGGCGAGCGTCAGAGACTCGGCTCTGCAGAATGGGAGGAACAGTGGTAATGAGGCATCAGTGCCCAGTGAAGAAAGGAGAGAGATGAAAAAGAATAAGAATTAGCCCCTGGTGCTGCAGAACTCAGGAGACCCACAAAGGCTAATTTCAAATAGCTGGAGCTCTTACATCTTAGGGCTGAACTTGCTTCCTGATGCACTCGTAGCTTCCATTAATGTTAATGCTGCCAAGCCCACCGAGAAGAGAATAGAACTCCTTAGTTTGCTTTCATCAAATTCACTTTTTTTTTTCCAGTAGGGAAAATATCTAGTTACCTTTATGAATTAAGACGGGAACCTATGATAATGTACCAACACGCTGGGTTGAAAAGGAAAAAGAGAATAACCCATGAGCCATAAAGCTTATCCAAAGTACACAGAGGAGATGGCAGCTCATGGAAAGCAGGAGCACAGATCCTAACTCTAACTCCATCCTCCTCGTTCATGAAGATAAATTCAGAAAACCAGAGACCTATTTTGTTTTTGGTACCATTCATGCAATCTCCCCTCTCCCCAAAGACCATGCATGTAAAAAAGCTGTTAATGTCTCTCGTAAATACTGAGTCAACACCATTAGTATTTTTTACAAAGAGGAAAACTGGGGAAGAAAAACACCTTTTACTGATTAGAATAATTCAATGAGAGGCAGAAGAAGATTAGCTTCCAGGCAGGGAAAGTTCAGTGGTGAAATGAAATTAAATGTAAGTTTCTAGGAGATGGACACTGCAAAGATGAACGACATTTTTAAAACATTCACACTGTAGTCTCAGAAGAGACTTGATCGATTCAGGGCGGACTCTGTGAGATGACATGGATGTGGGTCTTCAGGATGTTTTGTTTAATTCCATATGTGCTGTATGTTGGGGTGATTCCAGTCAAGGTCTTTGTGACATGGCCGACAGAATATAGGCACGCAATAGAAATGAATAAGGGGACGGAACATTTGTAGCAGAATCATTACCCTTTCAAATAGTCCTCAAAGCTGGGCTCTCATCAGCTGGCCCCCACTAAAGCTTATTCTGAACACAGGTGGGAACTCTGAATCTCATTACACTGGTTGGTACTATTCCCTGTAGTCCTGAATGGAGAAACATTTTTCAGTGATAGCTCTCACTCTTATACCATAACTCCTCATTCTAGAATCAGAAGCTGACCATCTTTCACTCACCATATTTAAAAAAAAAGTAACAAAATCTAAAAGTCATAGGGATAAATAACAATATTTGAGCATTTCAAGTCTGAGTTTCAGAAACCTGACTCCACATCTGTACACTCTTTTAAAACTGCCATCTTATTTCTATCCATCAATATTTTAAAACTTGATATTGCCTAATACTGGAGTGAATAAACACAAACACAGAGACGGCTATAAAATCATGCAACATGCATGCTAAGTTGCTTTGGTCGTGTGTGACCCTGTGGACTCCTCTGTCTATGGCATTCTTCAGGTAAGAATACCGGAGTGGGTTGCCATGCCCTCCTCCAGGAGATCTTCCCCACCTGGGGATTGAACCTGCAACTCTTATGTCTACCTACACTGGCAGGTAGATTCTTTACCACTAGCACCACTTGGGAAGCCCCTAAAAGTCATGCAAAGTTCTACCTAAATGAATGAGACAGAAAGAAATACAAGGCTAGAGAGTAGAACTCAAATGACCAGTATAGAAAGTGAACCTCATAGTTAGACATTCTAAGAATGTTAAAAATAGCCTGTTCCATACCATGAGAATGTTACCTAAAATGTTCAACTGTCTACATTTCTTGAGCTACTTCTAAATCATCAATGAGTTAACCATTAAATATTCCTAACAATCTTATGAGGGTATAATAGATGATAAACTGCATATATTTAAAGTAACCAACTGGTCTAACACCCTACACAAAAGTAAACTCAAAATGGATCAAAGACCTAAATGTAAGGCCAGACATGATAAAACTCTTAGAGGAAAATATAGACAGAACACTCTTTGACATAAATCGTAGAAGTAATTTCTTTGATCCACCTCCTAGAGTAATGAAAATGAAAACAAAAATAAACAAATGGGACCTAATTAAACTTAAAAGATTCTGCACAGCAAAGGAAACCATAAACAAAATGAAAAGACAACTCACAGAATGTGAGACAATATTTGCAAACAAAGCAACTGACAAGGGATTAATTTCCAAAATATATAAACAACTCATGTAGCTCTATATAAAAAAACAAACAAACAACCCAATCAAGAAATGGGCAGAAGGTCTAAATAGACATTTCTCCAAAGAAGACATACAGATGGCTGAAAAGCACATGCAAAAATGATCAACATCACTAATTATTCAGTTCAGTCACTCAGGATTGTCCGACTCTTTGCAACCCCATGGACTGCAGCACGCCAGGCTTCCCTGTCCATCACCAACTTCCAGACTCATGTCCATCGAGTCGGTGATGCCATCCAACCATCTCATCCTCTGTCATTCCCTTCTCCTCCTGCCTTCAATCTTTCCTAGCATCAGGGTCTTTTCCAATGAGTCAAATCTTCACATCAGGGGCCAAAGTATTGAAGTTTTAACTTCAGCATCAGTCCTTCCAATGAATATTCAGGACTGATTTCCTTTAGAATTGCCTGGTTTGATCACTAATTATTAGAGAAATGCAAATCAAGGCTGCAATGAGGTATCGCCTCACACTGGTCAGAACGGCTACCATCAAAAAATCTACAAACAATAAATGCTGGAAAGGATGTGGAGAAAGGGAACCCTCCTACACTGTTGGTGGGAATGTAAATTGGTACAGCCACTAGAGAAAACAGTAGGGAGGTTCAACTAAAGAACTACCATATGACCCAGCAATCACACTTCCGGGCATATATCCAGAGAAAACCATAATTTAAAAAATGCATGCACTCCAATGTTCACTGCAGCACTATTTATAATAGTGAAGACAAGGAAGTAACCTAAATGTCCACTGACAGAGAAATGGGTAAAGAAGATGTTGTACATATATACCATGGAATAGTATTCGGCCATAAAGATGAATGAAATAATACCATTTGCAGCAACATGAATGGACCTAGAGATTATCATAATAAGTTGAAGTAAGTCAGAGAAAGACAAACATCATATGATAGTCAAGGCTATGGTTTTTCCAGTGATCATGTATGGATGCGAGAGTTGGACTATGAAGAAAGCTGAGTGCCGAAGAATTGATGCTTTTGAACTGTGGTGTTGGAGAAGACTCTTGAGAGTCCCTTGGACTGCAAGGAGATCCAACCAGTCCATTCTGAAGGAGATCAGCCCTGGGATTTCTTTGGAAGGAATGATGCTAAAGCTGAAACTCCAGTACTTTGGCCACCTCATGTGAAGAGTTGACTCACTGGAAAAGACTCTGATGCTGGGAGGGATTGGGGGCAGGAGGAGAAGGGGACGACAGAGGATGAGATGGCTGGATGGCATCACCGACTCGATGGATGTGAGTTTGAGTGAACTCTGGGAGATGGTAATGGACAGGGAGGCCTGGCGTGCTGCGATTCATGGGGTTGCAAAGAATCGGACACAACTGAGTGACTGATCTGATCTGATCTGATCTGACCACTCATATGTGGGATCTAATTTCAAAAAATGATACAAATGAAGTTATTTACAAAAGAAAAACAGATTTACTGATAATGAGAAAAATTTAAGATTACCAAAGGGGAAATGTGAGGAGAAGGAATAAATCAGGAACTTTGGATTAACACACACACACTTAAGGACCTACTGTATGGCACATGGAACTTTACTCAATATTCTGTGGTAATCTATATGAGATAAGAATCTGAAAAAAAGAATATATATATATTGTACAAAACTAAATCACTTTGTTGCACACCTGAAACTAACAGAACATTGTAATTCAGTTGTACTCAAATTAAATTAAAAAACTAGAAATAAAGGATGCTCATCATACATACATATATGTACCATGCTATCTCTGTATAATATTGGCAACACTAGCAAACATTGATAAATATCTTTTGATGGTGATAAAGTGCTATTAATTTAAAGCACTGTGTTTTCATGTCTATTTTATATTAGACTATCAACACAGGAATAAAAATTGGCACCAATTGTATGAAATATCCTAATGTTAAAAAAAGTAACCAACTTTTTGGCTGGACAAGTTTGACATATGTATATACCTGTGAAACCTGCACACTGCAAATAATAAATATATCCATCACCCACAAAGTTTCCCTGGGCCCTTTTGTCACGTATTACTTTCACCCTCTCCTTGGCCACTGACTTTCATCCCCAGGTAACTACTCTTCTGTCACTACATGTGAATTTGCATTCCTAGAATTTTGTATAAATGCAAACATAATATATACTAATTTTTGTACTTGCTCACTTATCCCTCTGTGTCACATTTAATAATTCTTACAATATTTCAAAACTTTTCATTATTTTTATATGTGCTATCATGAACTGTGATCAGTGATCTTTGATGTTACCACTATGACTCTGGAGGCTAAGAGGATGGTTAGCATTTTCTTTTTTTTTTAAGCAGTATTTTTAAACTTTTTTTTAGATATAATGCTATTGTACATTTAACAGACTATCAATTCAGTTCAGTTCAGTCACTCCATCATGGCTGACTCTTTGCGACCCCATGAATTGCAGCACGCCAGGCCTCCCTGTCTATCACCAACTCCTGGAGTTCACTCAAACTTATGTCCATCAAGTCAGTGATGCCATCTCATCCTCCATCGTCCCCTTCTCCTCCTGCCCCCAATCCCTCCCAGCATCAGAGTCTTTTCCAATGAGTCAACTCTTTGCATGAGGCGGCCAAAGTACTGGAGTTTCAGCTTTAACATCAGTTCTTCCAAAGAACACCTAGGACTGATCTCCTTTAGAATGGACTGGTTGGATCTCCTTGCAGTCCAAGGGACTCTCAAGAGTCTTCTCCAACACCACAGTTCAAAAGCATCAATTCTTCAGTGCTCAGCTTTCTTCACAGTCCAAATCTCACATCCATACATGACCACAGGAAAAACCATAGCCTTGACTAGACAGACCTTTGTTGGCAAAGTAATGTCTCTGCTTTTGAATATGCTATCTAGGTTGGTCATAACTTTCCTTCCAGGGAGTAAGCGTCTTTTAATTTCATGGCTGCAGTCACCATCTGTAGTGATTTTGGAGCCCCCAAAAATAAAGTCTGACACTATTTCCACTGTTTCCCTATCTATTTCCCATGAAGTGATGGGACAAGATGCCATGATCTTCGTTTTCTGAATGTTGAGCTTCAAGCCAACTTTTCCACTCTCCACTTTCACTTTCAACAGGCTTCTTAGTTCCTCTTCACTTTCTGCCATAAGGCTGGTATCATCTGCATATCTGAGGTTATTGCTATTTCTCCCAGCAATCTTGATTCCAGCTTGTCCTTCTTCCAGCCCAGCGTTTCTTATGATGTACTCTGCATAGAAGTTAAATAAGCAGGGTGACAATATACAGCCTTGACGTACTCCTTTTCCTATTTGGAACCAGTCTGTTGTTCCATGTCCAGTTCTAACTGTTGCTTCCTGACCAGCATATAGGTTTCTCAAGAGGCAGGTCAGGTGGTCTGGTATTCCCATCTCTTTCAGAATTTTCCACTGTTTATTGTGATCCACACAGTCAAAGGCTTTGGCATAGCCAAGAAAGCAGAAATAGATGTTTTTCTGGAATGCTCTTGCTCTTTTGATGATCCAGAGGATGTTGGCAATTTGATCTCTGGTTCCTCTGCCTTTTCGAAAACCAGCTTCAACATCTGGAAGTTCACAGTTCACATATTCCTGAAGCCTGGCTTGGAGAATTTTGAGCATTACTTTACTAGCATGTGAGATGAGTGCAATTGTGTGGTAGTTTGAGCATTCTTTGGCTTTGCCTTTCTTTGGGATTGGAATGAAAACTGCCCTTTTCCAGTCCTGTGGCCACTGCTGAGTCTTCCAAATTTGCTGGCATATTGAGTGCGGCACTTTCACAGCATCATCTTTCAGGATTTGAAATAGCTCAACTGGAATTCTATCACCTCCACTAGCTTTGTTCATAGTGATGCTTTCTAAGGCTCACTTGACTTCACATTCCTTTATAATACATTTTAATCTTCCTTTTGCTGTTTTCTTTAAACTATATGTTATTTTGAAGCATGCTATTCAGTTTCCAAATATTTGAGACTTTTCTAAACGTCTTTCTGTTAATGATATCTGATTTAACTTTCTTGTGTTCAAAGAATATACTTTATGTAATTTAAATCTTTTAAAAGTTTCTTGTTTTATGAATTTGAACATGGTTTATTTTGATAAATATTCTCTGTGCACTTGAAAAGAATGTGTATTCTACTATCCTTGAGTGGAGGCTTTTTTTTTAAAAAATATGTGTCAATTAGGTCAAGTTGGCTGATAGTGTTGTTAAATCTTCTGCATCTGTACTGATTTTCTGTCTATGAGGAAGAAGAATCAAAATCTCCAGCTGTAATGTGGATTTGCTTATTTTTCTGTGCACTTCTTTCAGTTGTGCTTCATATATTTTGAAGCTCTGTCATTAACTGTATAAATATTTTGGATTGTTTTCTCCTCTTATGAAATTATCTCTTTTTCATTATGAAAGATCTTTACCCATGGTCATATTTTTCTGTTCTAAAATCTACTTTTTATGATATTTCTTTTAATAGTGTTAGCATAGTATATATTTTTTCATATTTTTACTTATAATCTATTTTGGTTTTATATTTGAAGTTTGTTTCTTATAAGCAGCATATAGTTGGGTCTTGCTTTCTTATCCAATGTGACAATTTCTATTCTTTAAACTGGGTAAACTATGGACATTAAATGTGATTATTGATATGGTTAGGTTTAGATCCATCATCTTGCCATTCATCTTCTATTTGTCTCATCTGCTCTTTGTTCCCTCCTTCCTCTTTTTCTGCCTTCTTGTGGATTAACTGGTGTTTTTATGATTCTACTTTATCTCTTTTGTTGATTTATTAGCTATAATTCTTTGTTGTGTTATTTTTGTATTTGTTTTAGAGTTTATAGCACACACATCAACTTATCAAGCCTACCTTCAAGAGACAGTATACCAGTTTACATAAAAGAGGCTTTCAATAGTATACTTCTTTTCTCCCTTCCTGAACTTTGTGCTGGTTTTTCAAAGCTAGCATTTTTATATATGCTATAAATTCCACACTACATTGCAATTATTTTTGCTCAAGCAGTCTTTTAAAGAGATTTAAATATTCAGGAAAAAATGTTATACATTTACTCATGTTGCTATTTCTGGTGTTCATTCTTTTGTAAATGTATCTGGTATCATTACAATGGGTATAGAATTCTAGGTTGATGACATTTTACTTCCTGTGTTTTAAAGATGATGATTCACATGAGAAATATGTTCTTACCCTTATATTTATTCTTCTGTATATATAGCCAACCTCTGGCTTTCCTGGTGGCTCAGTGTTAAAGTGTCTTCCTGCCAATGCTGGAGACAAAGATTTGATCCTTGATCTAGAAAGATTTCATATGTTGCAGAGCAACTAAGCCTGTGTGCCACAACTATTGAGCCTGTGCCCTAGAGAAGCCCCCACAGTGAGAAGCCTGCTGCTGCTGCTAAATCGCTTCAGTCGTGTCCGACTCTGTGCGACCCCATAGACAGCAGCCCACTGGGCTCCCCCGTCCCTGGGATTCTCCAGGCAAGAACACTGGAGTGGGTTGCCATTTCCTTCTCCAATGCATGAAAGTGAAAAGTGAAAGTGAAGTCGCTTAACCGTGTCCAACTTAGCGACCCCATTGACTGCAGCCCACCAGGCTCCTCCATCCATGGGATTTTCCAGGCGAGAGTACTGGAGTGGGGTGCCATTGCCTTCTCCAGTGAGAAGCCTACATACTTGCAACTACAGAGTAGCCCCTGCTCACTTCAACTAGAGAAAGCCTGTGCAGCAACGAAGACCCAACACAGCCAAAAATAAATTAGTAAATTTTTAAAAATACATTAAAGCCCACTGCCTCTGCTTTTTTTCTTTTTTAGATATTCTTTGTCAGACTGTTTTTTAATACTTTTCTGTCACAGGTTTTGAGCACTTATAGTGTGTCTTGGTGTAGTTTTCTTCATGTTTTTGTGATTGGAATTCACTGGGCCGCTGGATGTCGGTCTATAGGTTTTCATCAAATTTGGAGATTTTTCAGTCATTATTTCTTGTAATATTTTTTCATTCTTCCTTCTCTCATCTCCTTCAGGGACTTAATTGTATATTAAGGGACTTAACTGTATATTGTATATAAGTTGTCCCCAAGCTTAATGATCCTCATTCCATTTTTACAAGTCTCTTCTTTCTCTTTCATTTTAGTTTCTATTGCTATGTTTTCCAATTTCCAATATTTTATTCTTCAATGTCTAATTTACTGTTAACCTTATCCACATTGCAGTTTTGATGTGAAGAAGTTATACTTAGGTTTCTTTTATATCTCCCATTTCTCTACTAACTTTTTGAATATATAGAATAGGGTAATTAATAACCACTTTAATGTTCTTATCTCCTAATTTTGACATCTGTGTCAGTTGTTCATAGATTTTAATTGATTTACTTATTTGTTACGGACTATGTTTCTTTGCTTCTTTCCATGTCTGGTATTTTTGACTGGATGTGACACTGTGAATTTTACATTGCTGGGTCATGGGTATACCTGTATTTCTATAAATATTACTGACATTTGTTCTGGGATGCAGTTAAGTAAGTTAGAAACAATTTGATGCTTTTGGGTCTTGCTTTTAAGATTTGTTAGGTGGGACTGGAACAATGCTCAGAGTGGGATTAATTATTTCCTACTAAGGAATCACTTTCCGTATGTATACTCTACTGAATGTTCTGTGAGTCTTGATAGTTTCCAGTCAGGCTAGGGGAAACAGGAATGTTTTCAGTCCTATTTGAATACTGGGCACTGTTACCTCTAGCTCTTTCTTAGACAGTTCTCGCCACATCCTTGGCTTGCTTTATTCATATGCAAGCATAAGCAGTGCTCAGCTGAATGCTTAAGGATACCACTCTACAAATTTCTGGACTTCTCTTTCTGTGCATCTCTCTCATCTCTGGTTCTATAGTCATCCAGGTCTCTACACCCTCTCAGTTCTGTTTCTTAAACTCAGGGCAATCCTCCAGGCTCTTCCAGAGACCTAGTTTCTGTAAACGAGTAATTGTAGGGTTCACTTTTGTTTCCTGTCTCTCAGGAATCACCATCCTTCCTGATCTCCAGGAACCTGGAAAGTAATTTTGCCTCTTTTCTGTTTTTTCAGGTGGAAGGTAAATCCAGACAGACCCTGTTACTCTTGGTTGGAGGCAGAAGTTCTCAGGCTCAGGTAAATGTGAAGAGATCAAATTTTGCTTTAATTTAGGGGCAAATTTGTTTCTACGAGATATCTAGTAATTAAAAATTAATAAATATTTTTAAAACAAAGTATGAAATCTAAGTTACTTTGTAAGAAGAACTGTAGTATTTTAGCACACATATTCACCTGGTTCCAGAGAAAATGCCCTTGGTTTGGTTTCTAAAAGTGTACCTGTGTCTGTCTCAAGCAAAGTGGATAACTGTCATTAAGAGCCCAGATGTCTTTATTTTTTCACTCAAATTAAGGACACTAAATTAAATGGGATCTTCATCTCCAAGCTGGTTTTCTAGTTTGAAATAATTCTGGGACCACCTCTTTTCTCTTTTGGTTTTAAAGTTGAAGGAAAAAGTGGTTTGCCAAAAATATGTGACAATTCACTTTGCAAAGCTGAATTCTGAGCTATGGAAACTAACAGTGAATCAAGGGCTATGTTCAGAATTGCATTTATCAAACTAAGGTTGGATTTGCCAACCTGGGGCACTGCTCGATTGTCATTTCCAGGAAAATGATGTGAGAAAATACTTTGAAGAGGGAAAATAATTATCCTC
Source organism: Bos indicus x Bos taurus (assembly GCF_003369695.1). NCBI lineage: Eukaryota > Metazoa > Chordata > Mammalia > Artiodactyla > Bovidae > Bos > Bos indicus x Bos taurus. Next base: position 44,011,863 of record NC_040096.1, on the reverse strand, counting down.
CCTCAACAACTTCAAAGGTAGTCCTAGAAAATGAAAATGAATCCATTTCTCCTGACTTCAGGACCATATTATCAACTGTGAACTTGTTTCACGACAAAAATTCAGAGTGGATAGTCAGTTTCTCTGAACTGGATCCATATAGTGTAGTAAAAAAAGAGAGTATTCACTTCTCTCCTTGGGTGCCAGCCAGCAAGGCCAGGAGGGGTACTGGCTGGGGTAGAAGCATAGTATGCTTCTATTCTCCCACAGCTTCCTTGCAAAACCTTCTGAAAAGGTCAAAGCTTACCCCAGAACACAGTGCTCATGGCTCAGCTCTCCTATCTTTCAAGGTCCAGATAAAATCACAACCACTGCCCATGAAACCTTCTCCAGATAGGTCAACTTCCATTGCGGTTTTCCTCTCTGTTTAATAGTTTAGATGGTTTAACTCTAAAGTCTATATTTTGATTTTTAATCTTATATTATTTGGAATTGTCTTTAATTGTTTTTTAATTGTTTCTGTGCTTATATTATCTTACTAATGGACTAGTGAAATATTTTAGGGCAGAGAATATGAATTATTTTTCTTTACATCTCTTGTTGCATCTAATAAAGTTTTCACAAATTTCTCTGTTGTCCTTAACTAGTCATTGTTTATATAACCACGGACAAGTCAGCTAAACTCAAACCCACAGTATTGTAATCCATATAATTTGGAGGTTAGATTAGCTGCTTTACATGATTCATTATGACATAAAATTTCACAGTGGTATTGATTCAGTGCTATACAATTCCATTCATTAAGTCTACATTTGTTGATTCCAAATCTGCCAAGCACCAGTGATGCAAACAAAGGTGATTAGGACAGTGAACTTACAATTTGGTGGGCATGGAGAAAGTTAGTTAAGGGGCAGAAATAGTGTCTAGAAAAAAATTCAGGAGAGGTGGATAAAATACAGTAAAGGAATACTTAATCAGCTTTGAAGCAGACTTACAAATTCCATAGGTAATTTGACCTTGGGGAAGTAGAGCTGGATTTGGTTATTTAATAAAGATGGTCACGAATAAGCTAATGACACTAGTCAGACAGTTCTTCCAAAAATTGAATATTTAGTTATTCTGTGGATAATATGACCTTCCACAGAAGAAATGCTCCAGTGAAAACATTCATAATATTATTTTAATCACCAAAAAGGAGATATAAACATCCAGATTTGCTCTGTGATAATATTTAGGAGGAGACAGTACCGTTATTGGGGGGAATTCTAGTCCCTGCTGTGTGTCACAGAAAGGAAAAGACGGGGTATTGGACTTTATTATTGAACCTAGCTAAAAGCTATCAGTATCTAGATATTCTGGACTTCCACAGTGTCATCAATCTTTTCTTCACAGAGTCTGAATTATATTTTTCATTAATCATCACTCTTCAATGGCCAACAAAAGGCCTGCACATTGTCCCTGTGTCCTTTTTGAAATCCACAAATAACTAATTAACCTCCCCTACAAAAGTCAGTATGAAAACAGAAGAAAGCCTCTGTGTACAAGCTTCAGAGGTCTGAGCCCAGATCTCCTGAGCAAGCTCCGCGAAGCCTCCTCTTCCCTCACCGAGTTCTCTCCAGAATTAAATGCTTATTGACTTCACGCTAATATCCATTTAGTAATCTGCCGTTTTTGTTTGTTTTAATATAGCGCTCAGTTTTACAGTGGAAGGGAATTATGCAGTTTAGAAGTATGAATATTAAAAAAGGATTTAATTAAATCTGTTGCCTGAAACCTCTGTCTAAAGCTATAATGACAAATTTAGTCCGTATTTATTATGGCGCACAGGGGACCTAAACCAGATCATTAGTTTATACGCCTTACTCAGTGGTGAAGTTCTAAAACTTTACATTTTGCATATTATTACATTATTCATTTTTCCAACTAGGCATAAAATACGACTTCCCATGAGTACAATACCTAATTCTTCAAAATATACAAAGATAGCAATAAAATGATTAAATTACAACTCTTACATCTGTTCTTCTTGTCTGATTATAAATTAAAATGTTTTAAAACAGGATAAAACAATTCAGGTACAAATGGATTTAAACTGTTCGACTTCTCACTGGTTAGGGAGCAAATACAGGTACAAACATAACAGACAGACAGAGATTTGCAAAAAATGCAGAAAGGTGCCCATTTAAGACTGGGTTTACTCTCATTTTCCATGGCTTCTATTGACTGTGAAAAACATTTGTCTAATATTACATTACAATAAGTTAAATGTACTTTCTTCTGCTGATGACATAAAGTTTGAACCAGCCAATAGAGGTGCCAATGTCTGAGAAATAACTGGATGAAATTGCAGTGTATATAAAATACCCTTTATTTTAAAGCCAAACTATAAAATGTTATGTCTGCCAAGAGGAAAATATTTAATGCCATTCTAATCCATTAACTATTACTGCAAAATGCTGCCTTGTGTTTTCTCTAACAATCACACATTAACTCATGGTTAATTTAATGATGGAACTAGGCACCAGTGTAAAAATACCCTGGAATCATTTTTTATGCGATCAGCGAGGTCAGCAATCATTTCATATTATGCTCACCAGCCACAAAACATCGACTTGAAAACTATGAATTGTCACCTGTGTAGCTTTCGATTCGAAGTTAACTTATGATAAAGTCTCAGTGCCAAAAACGCATATTTTAAATATGTAGTAGCATGACATATGCAACTATATAACTTTGGAGTTCGTATTTAGTGGGCCACCTTGAATTCATGGCTTTTTCTTCAGAGCCTACTGTTTGTCTTGAGATTTTACCTTGATTGTTAAGCACTAGATTTTAGATACTTGATCCGGTGAAAACAGCATGTTGGTGTATCAAAACTGTTTATACACACACATGCAACTATTATGTGAAACTGAAAATGCAAAGTCAAAGCAAGACAGACATATTTAGAAGGCTGAGGATTCCAGTCTTGGCAGAGTTGAAAGAATGGGTTGAAGAGATTTGGGCAGGATAGAAAAATTGGAATGTGAGCATGCACTCTTCTTTGGAAAAGGCACCTTGGACTAGGCAATGGGTCTGGATAAAGGCAACTCCAATCAAGATGTATGTGTCTCATAGGAAGATTTCCTGAGAAGAAGGGAGAATATGTCTCCAGCTGACTTCAACAGTGATAACCCATCATTCAAGAGAAAGACCTTCAGAGTCACTCGGCAAGTAACAGCATTTTAATGAACCTGACCTCCAGTTTGTCGTAGCTTGTATTTTTTAATCCCAGAGATTGCAAAAAAAAAAAAAAAAAAATTAAGAGAAACCAATCTTCAATGTACAGACAACTTTGCATGAAGCAAGGATGGTGTTTGTTTTTAAATGAAGAATCCTATAGCTTTCCAGAGAGGGTTTGAGAAAAAGAGAATTTGAAAACAAGTAAATGAGAAATTATTTAGTTCCTCTTCTTCTAAATGCTGCTGCTGCTAAGTCGCTTCAGTCGTGTCTGACTCTGTGCGACCCCATAGACGGCAGCCCACCAGGCTCCCCCATCCCTGGGATTCTCCAGGCAAGAACACTGGAGTGGGTTGCCATTTCCTTCTCCAATGCATGAAAGTGAGAAGTGAAAGTGAAGTCGCTCAGTCATGTCCGACTCTAGTGACCCCATGGACTGACTGCATACAGCCTACCAGGCTCTTCCGTCCATGGGATTTTCTAGGCAAAAGTACTGGAGTGGGGTGCCATTGCCTTCTCCGTCTTCTAAATGAGGCTACACAAAAGACTCTTATTCAGGGCAGACAGCTGTCTACCCTTTGAGAGAAGAAATTCTTTTGGATCTTCTCAGATGACCACTAAGTAGAAAGACTGATGCTGGTTGGCTCAGAGGTGCCCAGGGCAGGAATGCTTCCCACCTATCTGCCTGACACAGCATCCAGAGTCAGGGGATTCTCGAGCAAGACTTGTCCTCCTAGGGTGGAATTAATAAGGGAGGGTTTGCTCATCTTGTGAATATATTCCCACAGGTGTGTATGCACGAGGAGAGACAACATGATAATCCAGGGCTCTTTCATGTTACCTGGGTTTTCTTCAAAACTTAGTTTTTTTCTATCATGAGTGCATTTACTTTAGATGAAAATTATCCTTTATAGTCCCATGACCCATACCTTCCAGATAAATTTCATGGTGATATCATGAAGAAGTTTTTCTTTTTTTTAAAATGACTTCTTTCACTGCAAACTGACATACATGAAATGAACAGCAGCCATACAAGCTTTAACGAGTCAAACCTCTCCCAGTTACTCAGCCAAACGTGAAGAAGCTACAAGGGAAGATGGAACTCATTGCTGTGAAAACAGCTCACAGCCAATAATGTGGAAAAGAGGAAACTAAACGCTATTCCCAGGAAAGAGTGGAGGGGAGATGGAGAGACACAAGGACACAGAGGGAGAGAGGCCTGTTCGGAACACATGAAATCTGTCAGCTCTCAAAAGGAATATACCGCACTGCTTTGGCCAAACAACTCTATTCACAAGACCACCTTTGATTTATATAATAATCTGCGGACGTCCAGTCCCACCCCCCAATCTGTAGGGAACAACATGCCACCAACACAGCTCTGGCTTCATTACAGGACATCCCCCAATAAATAAAATCTAGATCTGGCCTCTGTCCACTGCTGTTCTAAATGAGCCCAGCCAGCCTGGCCCATGTTTTTTCACTTCATTTTCTGGAGCCAAATGACTACCATCTGCTGTCACGAAGCTGTCACACAATCAGTAATGGAAGATTTCTAAGGAATATAATGGCCGAAGAAGGAATCTATGACAGTCCAACTCCCATCGAGCAGGGAGAGAACAGCCACCCATTTGCAAAGAAACAGCAGTGTGTTCTCCCACTTCTCAGCAAGTGCATTGTAATACAAATCTTTATTTGGACTCAAGACGTTGACAGGGCAATTGAACAGAATAAGTCTAGTTTATGATGCAGTTGTCAGAACTGGTTAAAGCAGGAGTCTGTTTACCGACGTCCTGAGATATTCCAACAATTTTTCTTGCAAACCAGCACCTTGAGGTTAATTACTTTACCAATTTGAGTAAATGGCAAGCCATATTCCCATCTGTCTCCATTAGTTCCCCACTATTTCTCAATTTATGATGACTGGGGTCAAGGCTGTGGTACAAAAGAAGAAGTAATAAAGCATGAATGCAGTAATTTTCTGTTTATACAAATGTGGTAGCCACAGCATAAATAAGGCAAAGGCATTTCTAACGTGCATAGTCTTAGCTTTGAAACCTCTGGATGCTAACTCTATTTACAGTAAATACATCTCCTAATTTGTAAGTGTAAAACAAATACAAATGACAAACCACACTTTCCATATTTATGGGCTGCGAGCTGCACTCTGCTATCACTGGCAGTGAGACTCTTGGCTGGTCTCACCACAGAATGCAAGTCATAAAAGATTTGGAGAGGGCTAGGACAGTCCATTTCTCTTAGGCTTCGTTGTTCAAGCTTTTTGAAGAAAGAAAGATATGTTAGACTTCTACGTTGGTACCAATATAAGGTGCTAACGAAGCTTTTCCATTAGGCATTGACACGTTCTACTATCTGTATAGGATTCAATGTTGGAATCCCTTAAAATCTACTTAGAAGTACAGCTGATTGAAAAATCTAGGTGTTAACATTTTCTTTCCCTCTTTTTTCTCACTTTCTTCCTTTCCATATCTCTGCCTCTTCCTTCTTTCCATTCTTTCTCATTCCAATCACTATCAAACATAAAATAACCTAAAATTTTATGTGCATATGTTATAATTTGGATCGTAAATATATAACTGAATTTCACAGCATATTATTTTGGTATTCAAAATAAACAATATATTTTTACAAGCCCTTAATATATAATTTAAGAAGAAATCATAGCCAATTTCTCCAGTGTCTTAATAGACATGGCAGATTGATATGTTTTTACCTAATCTGCTTTTCTCAAACACCAGCAGTTAAAACAGAAAAGGCTGAGAGGATACATTTTGGCTACCTGCCACACATGGTCGAAGTGACCATTAATTAAGTACCACAATAAAATAGATTTTATAGCAAATGAGGCATACAACATACATTTTATGATCAAGGATTCAAAACAGGGAAAGCAAAACTACTGCTTCATGATCACTGTGAAGTTCTAGACTCTGACACTGTCATCGATCAAGCACAGATCCAAAGAAATTCACCTTTGAGGGAAAAACCCAGAGGAAAATATGTATTTTTCCTAATTTCTAAAGGGTCACCTGGAATAACAAGGTTTCTTCTCAGCTTTCAGATGAACTGTTAATGCAAATGGAACAGTTCTCTTCTACGTTCATTCTAGAACTCAAGCCTTTGCTCTTCCTGCTTTCTGGAAGCCTCTGTGTTTTCTCCTTACTGCCTATGCTCCCCCTTCCCCTCTTACCCTGAAACACCAGCTACTATTTATAGAGAGAACAAAGAGAAGGTCTGCACACATTTTGGAATGGCTTTTAGCTGCTAATAAGATGAAGTGTATTAAGAATATTATTTAAATCCAGGCAAAATAGCCTCCAACTCTATTTGAGCTGCCAAGAGGCAGCCGTCCTGTGGAGGGGAGGCTTGACCTGAGAGAGCCTTGCTCAGGGCTGAGTTCTAAAGACGGCCCATGTTTCCTCCCAGGCAGGGTTTGGGGAGGCTGAGGTCTGGATCCAGGGTCCTTCAGATCCCAAGAAAAGCAGGTAATGTGGCTGACAGAGGAACCAGAGGAGAGATGTAGGGACTGGCAGAAGGCATCCCTTCAACTTTTGTGGGAGAACAGAAGGGTAATTAATTAGTGGAAAAAGCTGATTTTAAGGCCCTGTTTTAGAAAAGATTTAAGAATATATAAATAGATTCATTCACTCAACCGAAGTACATTTTAGCGCTGACTGTACACTGCCTGGACTTCCCAGGTGTGCTAGTGGTAAAGAACCCGCCAGTCAATGCAGGAGACATTAAGAGATGCAGGTTCAATCCTTGGGTTGGGAAGACCCCCTGGAGGAGGGCATGGCAACCCACTGCAGTTTTCTTGCCTGAGAATCCCCATGTATAGACAAGTCTGATGGCTACAGTCCATTGGGTTACACAGAGTCGGACATGACTGAAGCGACTGAGCACGCAGATCCTGGAAGTGTGGCATTCAGAGACAAAAGATTCTTGCCTCTGAAGATGCCCTAGTGTAATGGGCAGGACAAGAAAATAAATCACTACAATGTGGTGTGAAGTGTGTTCAGAGAGAGGTATGCATAGGATGCTACCCACAGGCTGCTCGTAGCTGGGGCATCTAAGCTTTGGGAATCCATGGAGCGAAAGGAACTGATGAGCAGCATCTCTGCCCACAAAGACTCCGACATTGTACAGTGTTCTGCCAAATAAATATTGTATCATCTCCACTGGTAATGTCTCCCTTGCTGCAAAAACTCTCAGGAAGGGTAAAAAGCAAGGACTACTGGTCAATGATTTTTAATATGAATTTATTTAAACATGATAATTTCTCAGATCTTAGAATATGAAAAGTAGAAGAAAACTTGAAGAGTATCTAGTCCAGTTTCTTCATTGTATTGAAGAGGCTCCTAGAGCCTGGTCGGGGGAGGCAGCTGGGAAAAGTGAGAGGCTTCTGAGCGCTCAGCCTGCAGAAGGCTGCACTCTGGGCTGTCTGGCATCAGCAGTCTCACCAAAACTGGATGTGTTGGTAGATGACAGCACCAAGGCTCTTTACGTCCAACTGAAGATCTCTGGACTTACATTTTCTACCCATTGATAATACTCCCTAGGGCTTTTTTCTTTCTTTCATTCAAAAACATGTGTTGGACATTTCCCATGTAATGACCCCCTGTAATAGATGCTGTAAGCCTTTAAAAGATGGAACAAATAACTTGGAAAAGCAAAGAGAATGGGCTTTGCAGGCCAACATCACTGAAAGTAACTATGTGATTTTGAGCAAACCTTAATTTCTTCAACTCTAACATGGTTTAATATGTAGCTTGTTGAAAGGTTGAGAAGATTAGAGTTAACATATGTAAGGGAAGCCCCAGTGGCTCGGTGGTAAAATAATCCGACTGCAGGGCAGGAGATACAGGACACACAGGTTAGATCCCTGGGTTGGGAAGATCCCCTGGAGGAGGAAATGGCAACCCACTCCAGCATTCTTGCTTGGAAAATGCCATGGGCAGAGGAGCCTGGTGGGCTATAGTCCACGGAGTCCTGAAGAGTCAGACATGACTGAGTGAGTGCATAAAGCATCTAATACAATGCCTGGTACAAAGCAAACACTCAATATATGATAGGTGGCACTGTAAAATTTCTCTCAATGAAGCACACAGTTTGAGAATAAGATCCATCCAAGTGCCAGCACCACTGCTATGAATGGGGAATGTGAGGAGGATAGTCTATGAGCTTTATTTTATAGGACCTGTATCTTTAGTTGTGGAAATTAAAGTACAAGGAACAAACTTTCCTTGGGTAAGTCTGCCAAGATTTTACAACGCTGAATGTCTTTTTGAAGAATATATAGGAATTTACTAGAAGAGGTGAGGGGATGAGATTTGAGGCAAACGTTCCAATATTTGTAAAACATGGAGGTCTAAGAGCGTGGCCATTTTAGCTCACAGTAGCATCTCAGTATTATTCTCCTACTCAAAACATTCTTAAACAGTTACTATATTCCCATCAAAACAAGATCTCTTGGCATTTAAGACTCCCTAGTTCACCTCCTTGAAAGGATTTCCCACCTCATCTCTATGCAAATTCTTATTTATATTTCACCTATTTGCTGTCTGCCCACAATACCTTGTCCAACCCCCATCTCTAGAATTCACTCACGCATTGTCCCCACCCAGCTGCCCTTCTGGCAACTGATTCTACTCATTTGTCACAGCCGGGTCAAATCCTACCTCTCCCTCCTCCGTTTAGCCAAACATGCTCTTTCTTTCCTCTGAACTCCCACAGCACTGAGTCACCCAGCCCTCAATGACACCGGCCTCTGCATCCCCTCTTAAATTCAACATATCCATGTCTTGTTTTTCCATTGAAGTTTTGAGCTCTCAAATACAAGAGTCCCATTTCAAACTTCTTCATATTCCTTTCAGCAATTTTCAAGGGTCTTATATGATAAATACCTATTTAATCTATAACTGTACTGATTGTCAGTGTGATAAAAGTTGATTTCCCTTCGTTATTTGGGAAAAAATATTTGGGAGAGGAGAATATAGAAGAGGATAATTTTTATAGAGGTCAGTGGTCTAGACCACCTCCTCCAAAAGGATGACACATGATCTAATCTATCAGAGACACGCAGAGAACTTGGTATGTTGATGTCATTTTAAAACTGCGCATAATTTCTGATCTCTCAGAGGTCAGACTGCAAGCTGTCACTTTCCTCTGTATGTAAAAACTAGTATAACATCTATTCCTTCTACTTCACAACAATTGTGTGAAGATAAAATGAGAAACACTGTGCCTGGTAACAGTATTTGGAGGGTAAGGAATTCTCAAGACACATGTGGTGTTCTTATAAGGTGCAAATAATAGCTGAGTTGGTAAAGAATCTGCCTGCAATGCAGGAGACCCTGGTTCAATTCTTGGGTCAGGAAGATCTGCTGGAGAAGGGATAGCCTACCCACTCAAACGTATTCTTGGGTTTCCCTGGTGACTCAGCTGGTAAAGAAATGCCTGCAATGTGGGAGACCTGGGTTTGATCCCTGAGTTGGGAAGATTCCCTGGAGGAGGGAAAGACTATCCACTCCAGTATTCTGACCTGGAGAATTCCATGGACTCACAAAGAGCTGGACATGACTGAGTGACTTTCACTTTCACATACCCAAGCAGCAGTCCCTAGTCCAGAGATTGCTCTTTTTCTCCTCCTGGGCAGTGACATTATCTCCAGGTGAAAGTGTCTATTATGTATTTTTCCTACAGAAGAGTCTGAGGACAATGAGCCGAGACTGAAAGCTTGGTGCTTAGGTAAACTGCAGTGATACAAAGTTCAAGTTTTGGGAGGACATACCTCATTAGATGTGGCAGATGGAAAATTTCCTATAAGTGGTTTCTTCCATTGTAATGAAGCTGTGAGAATCAAATGAGATTAGATGGTAAGACACAGAAAGACCTGAAAGGCGACAGCCTACGGGACCTTACAGAAATTCCACTTGCTTTTGTTCTCATTGAGGGTCTGCAGTCATAGTCTTAGTAGCTGGATGCAGAGCCTTTGTCACCCACAAGCTGCCAGAATCTCTGGCTTCCCAAGCCAAACAATCTTTCCTTAGCTGAGAACTGGACTTTTCCAGTCTCAAGTCCACTCAGTGGAGGATGCGTGCGTGCTCAGTTGCTAAGCCGTGTCCGGCTCTTTGCGACCCCCATGGACTGTAGCCTGCCAGGCCCCTCTGTCCAGGGGATTCCCCAGAAAAGAATACTGGAGTGGGTTGCCATTTCTTCCTCCAGGGCACCCAGTGGAGGATAGATTCATATAAATGTATGAAGCTCCTACAGGCTGGTGCTATATATTAAGGAGTTGTGATGAAAATCAGCAGCCGTTTTCAAAAAGCCATAGAAAAGCACAGAGCAGAGGTGAGTAGGGCAGGGTGACAGAGAGGGAGTAACAGGTGGTCTTATAGGTCCATACAAATAAGGATGGCTGATAAGGGTTGGGGCATTCCCATTAAAGTAGGAATGAGAGTTCCCCTTGATGTAGAGGGGGAGGAGAAGCGGAGCTGCTCCCAGGAAGCCAAGGCTGTGCCTGGAGGGCAGTTGGGAGAGGAAACTTGCTCTTGTGCACTTCTCTCTCCAAGAGGTAGTCAGAGGGCAGAGATCTGCTCCCGGCGGGATTTCTGCCCCAATTTCTCCCTTCCTAACAGAGATGCCAGTGTCATCAAAGACCTCTGGATAGTGAACTCAGAGCCCTGCCTTCTGTGTCCATTGCTGTATCTCCAGGGCTAGTTTAGTGCCCTGCCAATGGGAAGTGCTGAATAAATATTTTGGAGATAAGAATAAAGGAGTAAGTTAAAGCGATGAGTGGATGGAGGGTGCTCTTTGCAAAGTTATCCTGAGCCACCTGAATCCAGAGAAAGCCAGACAGATGGCCACAAGCAGCAAGAGCATGCTGTTGTGGTTTTCCTTGGCCTTTTCTCCATCCAATTCACATCCAGAGATGGGGACTTGGTGTAGCATGGGGACTTGGCTCCTCAGGTCTGGTGTAACTGGGATTCCATGTTCATCATATTATAATAAAATCATTACTGTTTTGTTATTATGACAAAATAACTGGTCCCTGAATCACAAAACCAGCAGCCCTCTAAGACTGCTAACATTACATGGGTTTGGTCTTCACTCTTTTAATATCATTTGCTGAAAGCTTCAACCAGCTACCCTTCATTTCTACTGTTTCCTTCACCTAGACAACTGTAAGGTCAAGAGCAGGTGGCCCACATGTCAAATATCCACAACATCCAGGATACCTAACAAAAAGCCTTATAAGCCTAAATACTGAAGGCCACTCAAGACAAAACAAAATGCAAAACTCTGACTTTGGCCATTACAGATCAGTAAATGGAGGTCTTCACTACTGCTAAACGTTAGGATTGGAACACTTTATATGGCCCAAGAGTCTCTAAAACTTCATTTGGAGATGATTATTTTCTGCCTTTTTAACATAGTAAATAACATATTATTGAGGAATTTTCTTCTCATGAGTTTCTTATGAGTCTTTGAAGTTGTTATAAAAATAATCTTCATATTTTTCTTAGAAATATGGCAAAAACTAACATGGACAACTTGGCCATATTGGGATCTGCTCTGAATCCCAGCACACTTGGGTCTTGTGGCTGCATTTACAGCCTTCTCATCTTGCTGATACTTTCCAGAACTGCCTATATCCCAAATAATTTCTTTTACTCTAGTGGAAAGTGCTCATTGGAATAGCTGACTCATTGAAAAAGACTCTGATATTGGGAAAGATTGAAGGCATGAGGAAGAGAGAGTGACAGAGGATGAGATGGTTGGATGGCATCACCAATTCAATGTATATGAACTTGGGCAAACTCCAGGAGATGGTGAGGGTGAGGGAGGCCTGGCGTGCTGCAGTCCCTGGGGTTGCAGAGTCAGATATGACTTGGTGGCTGAACAACAACAAATGGAAAGTGCTCCTTGCTTCTACAGATTTCGTGATATATGTTCATTTGCATCTCAACAAAACATCCCAGGACCAAACTTCCTTCACAGAATTCAAGCGGTAATTTCTGTAAGTAAGATAATCTCCTGAAGGCAAAGTAGGATGATTTCCATCTTTGGAAACTGTTCCTTTCTAATCATTGCCTCTTAGTAATTAACATTCACACTACAGCCAAATAATCACGTCATAGTCAAAAGGTCAAGGTCCTTTTATATAAGACAGACTTCATGTCACTTTTTGTGCTTAAAAAACCCCCACAACTTTATGGTAGCTGGTGGTAGGACAGACTGGATGTGAGGTCAGGAACTATAAATGCATATGAAGCAATGCTTTGACTCAAGGTCACTGGCCTGAGCTAAGACCACTTAAATTGTAATCAAGGCCACTCACTGAACCATGAGTAATTTTAGGCAAGTTTCCCGGGTGTATGCTGACGTAACCAAAGAACCTCATCTTGCTTGACTGGCATGGAAATCGGCAGTTAGCTTGAAATATTTGAAGGTTGCTGTCTGAAGAAGGTGCTTTTTACCATTTTCTGTCTGTACAAGCTTCTCATTGATTGTCCTTCATTTTCATAAGCACTATTCAGCTACAGATAGAGTTATTATTCCCATCTTTCATGGTCAGGGAGACAGTCCCCTTCCAAGTGACGCTATGTAATAGAAGATGGACATTACTCCCCAACCAGAAAAGTCATCAAATTGCTTCCATCTCAAGTAAAACAGATAACCTGAATTGGAGGGGAAAAAAAAGAAACAGGAAGTTTCCTTTAAATACAGCTGATATTGAAGCTCAAAAAGAAACTGAGAGACATTTCAATATATGTATTTGTTTTTAGGTATATGCTTTGGGGATAATCCAAATAAAAGAAAAATTATTTCTTTACTATAGGCAAGAGGTTTGAAAAAGGAGGTATTTTTTAATTTAAAATTTTTTAATTGGAGGATAATTGCTTTACAATGTTGTGTTGTTTTCTGCTGTACAACAACACGAATCAGCTATAAGTGTATCTATCTCCTCTCCCTCTTGAGCCTCACTCCCATACCCACTACCATCCCCTCCAGGTCACCGCAGAGCACTGACCTGAGCTCCCTGTGCTATACGGCAGCTTCCCAGTAGCTCTCTATTTTATAAACAGGAGGCTACATATGTCAATGCTACTCTCTCGGTTAGTCCCACCCTCTCCTGAAAGATCTTCTAATGGTAGTTCTTGCTAATAAGAGAGCCAGTCTATCGGAATATGAGAAACAAGGCAGTGTTCCCTCAGCTACCCTGATTCACATTGTGAGCTTCATAATCAAAAAAATTCATAATGCTGAATTAGGAAAAGAATCTCTCACAGCTTTCAGAAAACCTATAAGCTGTTATTAGCAGAAGGAATTCAGCAACAAGAAGGAAAGCAAGAAGTAAAGGCTCCCAAGACGAACCATCTGACAGGTTGAGAAATTCAACTAAGTCCTTATGTCTGGGGACTCGGGTCTGTGGGAGCCTTAAAAGATCAAGCAACCATAGTTCAGTTTCTGCAAGTTCTTTGCTAGCAGGTGGTGCCGACATGGAATCTGACTGCCAAAGGATATTTGGATCTGCCCTGCCTCTGGGAGGACTGCGGAGGGAACGGAGGGAACGCTAGTCTTGGAGACAATGTACTCCCCTCACACCTGCTCTCAGTTGCCACAGGCTACTGCCAGCAGTGGCCAGAGGAGGAGCCCTCTCAAAGCCACAGGAAGCTTGGATTCCACCTCTAATTTGCAAAGTGCATCTGCTTCACAGACCTGTTTGACAGCGGTTTCATAATTAGAAAAACACGCCTTATATTTTCCCACTCCCCAAACCATAAAGAAAATCTGGATTTATTTTTAAAACACTAATAATTACATGATGGGGGAAAACCTTAATTTCAGGGAACATGCTCTACTAAGACAAACAATTTGTAAGCAGAGTGACACAATTTCTCCGGTAGTAGGGAAATTCTGTGGTGTGATAAACTGGATTTATAGACATTTGTACCCAAGATGCCAAATTGTTCTACACACTGGATTCATTTGAAATTCTGCAGCCGGTGTGCCTTAAAGAAACCAGGGCAGCTGTAGCAGCTGACGCTGTAGAACTCACATTGTGGGCGAGAACTTACTTGGGAGAACTCCTTAATGGGCTGGGAGTAAGAAGACCTGATTCAAATAAAAGTCTTTAAATTATCTTTCGCCAAAATCTTTTACACAGAAATTGGGATTGTAAGTAGAATAATCTTAGTGATTTGTTCCCCATGGCTTGAGGAGTTGCTTTGATGGGCTAATAATGAGAGAGAAAAAAAAAGATGAAAAAGACGCATCAGGCACTGTGTTAAGTATGCTACACAAATTATCTCAGGTAATGAGAACAGTAGTTCTATGAAGTGGATTCTACAACAATACCCATTTTACAGATGAAGCAAGGTACAAACCTCCCAAGGTCACTGAGTTGCTAAATTTGAAAACCATACCTTGAACCTAGACATTTGGTTCTTGAATCTGTAATACTAAATTCAACATTAGATTTTTATCTGAAGGAATTTTTACAGGGATCATAACACTTAGCTTGCTTGCCCTGGGTAAAGAACGATATTAAAAGAATTTATGCTGCACAATCTTTGACCTAAAATCCTTCTATATTATATGGGAATTAAATCTGTGGCCAAAACTAAATATGGATGCAGAGTACTCTTGATCCACTGCCAACAGACTAAAATTATTTAGGAGGACAATAAAGAGCATGAAAAATGGTTTTCAAATTGAAACCATGTGAATGAATATATCTAGGGGAAACACAGATGGAAGAAATAAGGCAAAAGAAGGATGAAACTAAAAGGGTAGGAAAGAACGACCCAGGCACCTTGCTACAAACAAAAGTTTCTTATTTGGGGGTCGACTCTTTGCCTTCCTCAGTGGCACCCCACTCCAGTGCTCTTGCCTGGAAAATCCCATGGACTAAGGAGCCTGGTGGGCTGCAGTCCATGGGGTTGCTAAGAGTCAGACACGACTGAGCGACTTCAGTTTCACTTTTCACTTTCATGCATTGGAGAAAGAAATGGCAACCCACTCCAGTGTTCTTGCCTGGAGAATCCCAGGGATGGGTGAGCCTAGTGGGCTGCTGTCTATGGGGTCGCACAGAGTCGGACACGACTGAAGTGACTTAGCAGCAGCAGCAGCAGCCCTTCAGTGCATCTGGATACTCCACTCAATCTAAATTTTCCAGATTTTTAATGTTTATTATGGAGCTTCTATAGTTTCCCTCTTGAGAAAGAAATATCCATTTGACTATTGGTTTATAAACCCATGCTGTAGTAACCATGGTCTCTTCTTACCAATAAGGCCAATAACATACTGAAGCCAAATGTCAAACATCTGTATACTTGTTGGGCTTCCCTGGAGTCTCAAATGGTAAAAAATCTGCCTACAATGCAGGAGACCTGTGTTCTATCCCTGAGTGGGGAAGATCCCATGGAGGAGGGCAGGCAACCCATCCAGTATTCTTGCCTGGAGAATCCCATGGACAAAGGAGCCTGGAGGGCTATTGGGTCCATTGGGTCACGAAGAGTCAGACATGACTGAAGTGACTTAGACAAACACATTGTTTCCTAACTTGTTTGTTTTATTTACTGGCAAGTATTATGGCAACCCACTCCAGTATTCTTGCCTGGAGAATCCCATGGACAGAGGAGCTTTGTGGGCTACAGTCCACGGGTCGCAAAGAATGGGACACGACTGAGCGACTTCACTTCACTTTCACTTATTGCTTATGTAAAATATTTCAACCTCTTAACTAAAAAGGGATACATCAGAAAATATGTTGGCACTACAAAGGAATTCTTAAGTTTCCAAAAGGATTCACTGATGGTCCACTAAAGATAAGTCTCCCAATGTATTTAAAAGACAACATAATTTATTAAAATTAACTTTACATGTAACTTTTTAGAAAAACACTGTCATTTTATACTTTTCCCCCCTTAAGAGAAGGATTCTTTCATTTAACAGCAAGAGCTCTTGTTTCTACCCTCACTTTTACAAATGAAAATAGAGCTTTGTTTTTAAGTTTGAAAGAAAAACTTATTATCTCTTCTTCCTACAGACTTCAGTACCATCAAACATTTAATGAGTGTCACTAAGCAAATAAAACAAAAGATTAGGAAGTAATTATACATTATATTATTGCATACAATTACAATTGCCTAAAAACATCACTTTTGTTGTCATGTATTTAAAGTATCTTTTCTATTTACTCTATTCCAGTTTTTTTCTCTTGATTACCTGTTATGCACATATTTATTTAATAAAAAAGTAATAACTGTCATACAATTTACCTTATAAATAAACTGGGTAAATTAATTCATCTTTTAAAAGTAGTACAGAATTCATTCTATAGATGGGGAGGGGGACTTCAGTAAATCCTTTTGGAAAGTGAAGAACTATTATATATTCAACAGTTGGTAAAATGAATCATATTGCTTTGAAAGTGAAGATTGCTGTTATTTTATTTTCTTAAAATAGTGTATTTTACAAGAATAAGGCAAGATGCCTCATTTTCCCATCCCTGAGGAAGAGAAAGTAACTGAGGCCTTGCTTCTAAGTTGCTTTATTTATTCATCCTTTAACAGACAACTCTTAGGTCCACCTCCAGATGCCTTATTAACAGTCTACCCTAATGTCAGGAAAATTTATTACCTTTTAATATTTCTGATAGCCACAATAGCAGAATGTTATCCTTCATTGTTTAAAGCTGAAAATACAATCAGAAAATGAAAAAAAGGTATGAAAAATAGAAATCCAGAGACTATAAAGAGACCATTATAATTTTAAGCCACCGAACATAATATTCTAAAGTAGGTCGTTAAAAATTTTGCTTGAGTATCAAAGTCCACATTTTGAGATTTTCTTGCTAAACCTAAAATTCGTTAAGCACCAGCATGATTCTCAGTGGATAAGGTAAAGAAGTTATGAGTAGGTAAACCCTTCAGAACAATGACATTTAGTTCTGATTATGGGTTAGCATTACACAGCTTAAGATTCCTATAAAAACACTGTATCTCTGATTTGGTTTGTTTTTATTTTTCATTAACAAGGTAGGTTTTTGTTTTTAGCCTCCTCAGAAATCACAAAATTTACAAAAGATGGTTAAGGTTTTTTCAATGCAAAAGATCAAACTCTTTGAGGTATTACTTTGCTTTGGATATTCATTCCCCTTGGCAGATGGAAAATGAAGCCCAGGAAAGTGGCATAATTACTTTTTGGAGGGACAAGTCCACAGTAGGGGCAGGGTATAGGACCCAAACTCTCACCTGCTAGTCCACAGCATCATCTTTCTAGGTTTCTGAAATTCCAACAACATATTCCTTTTTCACCCTTCAACAGCCACTCAATACTGCCGAACTTTGCTTTACTTTCATACTTGATGGGTTAAACCATTTCTTTTGAGTTTAACAATGCCTACCTTACTTTAGCATGGACTCCCTCACCACCTCATCTGTATTTTTAGACTAGAAGCTCTATTCTGATTTTTCTTATACTTTTTTTCTTGCCTTTCATCCAATATCCAGTTGCTTTATCAATATGCTGACAGCATATTACCTAAAATAAACAAACAAACAAGCAAACAATGAAAAACAAAACCAAAAACCAACTGACCAAACAAAAAAACTCACTATTTTTTTTGTCTGGTGTTCAATCCTTCTCCCCTTCTGAATCTGCCTGCCTCTTCTTCTAAAGCTTGTATCTTCAAACTATGAAACATGAACCTCCTTTTCCACTTCTCTAGCTCGGTGTTCCTGCATGTTATTCCTTGTATCTGGAGTATTTTTACACTGCCCTTCCCCCTCCTCATTTCAAATTTCCCTACTCACCAATTATCAACCCAAGACTATCCAAAGTCTTTAACTACATCCTCAGCTAGCATCCTATTTATTTGTGCATGTTTATAGGTAATTATAAATGTCTTCAGTGGTTGCTTGCTTTTTCTAAAGAGACTATAAATTCCTAAAGGTCAAGGCCGGACTCTAAGATGATTTTGATTATATAGGAGGTACTCAAAAATTGCCATCAAATTATTTCCTGATAGTTTCTCATTCAAACCACCCCTCAATCTGCATATATTTCATGAAGCTCTGGGTACAATGAGGACAAGAATGTCTTCATTAATATGTTAAAAAATAACATCTAGTGCTAGTTTGATAACTATGAAAATTTGAAGTGATATTCCAAGATATTTACAAGAACAGTAATATGATATGACCATGTACAAATTCTACTGGTGACAAAGTACTACTATTCTGTGGTTTATAGTCTACATTTACAATAGAAAGAAATGCTAAATTTCAATTAGAGATTAGTAACAAAGTTGTGATTCTTTCCCCTATTCAAATTCCTTGACTCTAAATTCCATCTACAGAATTCATGTTGATTCATGGACCCAAAGTTAAGAATCCATGGATTATGAAGATTAACTTTTCATGTTTTTATAACTATTCTCAACTCTGTCACAGATGTCTAGAATAAGTATAATGTAATTTATTCAATATGAATCTACTACTCTTTTTTCTTGTTTGAGATTTTCTAAAGACATTTCTTTATTTTCTCAACCTCAGCTACAATCTCACATCCAGAATTTTATCTGCTGATTCTATGATAATTGACCTTTCAAGCCATTATTTATTTTTACTAGGATCTTTAACACTATTTTAAAACTCCAGATGCCACAGATGAAAACAAATATAAAAAAATAACAATAAAATCATTTATGTGCTAAAGTGCTAGATTGTGGATAAGCAAAGATGGAAGGCTCTTGGCTACACACCAAGTGAACTCGAAAGTGAAGTCTCTCAGTCGTGTCCGACTCTTTGTGACCCATGGACTGTAGCCTACCAGGCTCCTCCGTCCATGGGATTTTCCAGGCAAGCATACTGGAGTGGGTTACCATTTCCTTCTCCAGGGGATCTTCCTGACCCAGGAATTTGAACTTGGGTCTCCTGAATTGCAGGCAGATTCTTTACCAACTGAGTTACCAGGGAAGCCCACACCAAGAAGTGCCTAAATAATGGCCACTCCTTCCTATGTGTCAGTAGTACAGATATAATTATTACTACTCTTCTTAAATTGCTGTAAGTTAGGTCTTCAGAAAGCTATGTGACATCTGTCCCTTTCCTTACTGACTACACATGTATAGTTTCTTAAAATATTTTTTATCTTCAAATCAGCGTTGTTCTCCTTCCCAAAAAATCTTATACAGACTGAGAATAAAGAAAAAGAGTATTTTTTCCACTGTAGAGTTGCAGATCTGCACTATACCTAAACATTCACTAGACGAAGTATTAATAATTGATATGCCATTAGCTCATCTTTTTCCTTCATAGGTCAACACTCAGGGGATTATTTTATAAATTGTTTGCTGAAATATATTTCATATCTTTATTAAAAGACCACTAAGCAGGAATACTTACATATACCAAGGGACAGTTTTATAGCCACCCATATTTCTTTTCCCATTTTGAGGCATGGCATATGATTTCTTAGTCTTCTCACGCTCAGGTTGCAACTGTCTGATACCCCAAACCAGACACAGTTGTTCAGAACCCCCACAGATACCAAAACTCATGGATGCTCATGTCCCTTATATAAAATGGCCCAGCATTTGCATATAACCTATGCATATCCTTCTGTTTACTTTAAATCATCTCTAGTTTACTTATAGTACCTAATACAATGTAAATACTATGTTAATAGTTGCAAATACAATGTAAATGCTATGTAAATAGTTGCCTGCACATGGCAAATTCGAATTTTGCAATTTGGAACTTTCTGAACATTTTTTTCCAGATATGTTTGATCCACTGTTGGTTGAACATGTGCATGTAGGACATGCAGATGCAGAGAGCTGACTGCATCCTGTACAGTGTTTATACACTGACTTGGAACCTGTGCAGGGCAGGTCTACTTGGGTGTCTGCTTGCTCTCCCACAGGTACACAACGTAAGGCTCCTAACTCATCATTTCTCTGCCCTTAAACAAAACTGAAAATGATCTCATAATTACACAATGTGGGAATCTACACAATCTCCAACCCTCAATAGTAGTTTGGAACTAGAGAACCACAGTTTACTTTCATGCCATCAACTCAAAAAAGTAAGGGATCAGAAGACCAGGCTTTCTGCAGTGCACAGGGCTCATGTGGGATTCTTTGGCCCATTTACTAACAATGCCGACAATGCAGGACGCGTGATCTCCCCCAGAACTAAAAAAACAGTAGCAAAAAACTTCCGTAACTATCTATTACCAAGGGAAGCTGTGAAATGAAGACATGCTATAAATTTTGAACCAAAATCAACTAGTTCATTGAAATGCCTTTATTACTTAAAATGTTTTATGCTCTCTATGTGCTTTTCTACATAACTATTTTTGAAGTGTTGATTAAAGACAGGGGTTTCCTCACTAGTTATAGGAACTGTATCTATCTACATTTAATTAAAAATAAAGCCCATTTCTTTTTTCTGTCAAGTGAAACATTATCTTAACATCTGCTGGGAATTTTGTATTCTTTTCTGAACAGAATATTGAAAATTTGAAAGATACTATACAGAACCAGGCAAACATATAAAAAGGACAAACAATGATTTCAGAAAGCAAGGGTTAGGGTAAGACAAGTCTTTAAATAGTGTATGTATGCTCTGTCCTTTCCAGGATGAATATAAAACTAAACCAGTAGCACAGACAGAGGGCATCATAAACACAGAAAAACAAACATGAGATAACAGTATTTCTGTTGTATGGACTTCAGGAACACAGGAGAGTCCTGTGCAAATGCTATAGGAACATGAAATCAGCATTGCCTCTCTGCAACTCATTCTTCGGTAAAAGCTGCTGGGCATTTTGGGGCTCATCCTAATTCAAATTTAGAGCAGACCTTACGAAAACTTCTTGTAAAACAAGATTATGCCATTTCTCAATTTACAAATAAATTTTTTTTTTTTTTAAGAATAAAAGTCAGCGCTGGGAAAGGTATAAGGAAAAGGCCAATCTAGTATCACGCTGTCAGAAAGTCAATTAGTGCCATCTTTCTTAAGCACAGTTGGGCCATACATATGAAAATCCCTTAAAATGGGCTGCTCTTTGCATAGAGAATAGACTTGGCAGTTGCAGTGGGGGAGACGATGAGGGAGAAGGATGAAGGGGGAGTTTGGGGTTAGCAGATGCAAGCTATTACATAGAGAATGGCTAAACAACAAGGTCCTGCTGCATAGCACAGGGAACTATATTCGATATCCTGTGATAAACCATAATGGAAAAGAAAAAAACCCAACAAAAAGATACATTGCCCTTTGGACTCAATTTCTGAAGATTCCTCTGGAGAATATAACAAAGGGCACATACATAAAAATTTTGCTGCAGAAATATTTAACAAAATAAATAAAATCTGGATTTCCCTGGTGGTATAGTGGATAAGAGTCTGCCTGCCGATGCAGGGGACACAGGTTTTATCCCTGGCTTGGGAAGATTCCACATGCCACAAAGCAGCTAAACCCATGGGCTACAACTACCGAGCCTGCCCTCTAGAGACCAGGAGCCGCAACCACTGAAGCCCACACGCCCTGAACCTGTGCTCTGCAACCAGAGAAGACACTGCAAGGAGAAGCCCTAGGACTGCAACAAAGATACTTGCTGCAACTAGGGAAAATTCTCACCCAATAAGGAGCAACCAAAACTAACTAAATAAATCATATAAAAACAGAATTGAAATCTGCAATAGTACAAAACTGGAAATGACTTAAATGCTAAATAATAGGAGCCTGGCTAAGTAAATTATGTCACATCATACACAGAAACACGAGGTAGTCATTAACAACACT
This sequence comes from Bos indicus x Bos taurus, assembly GCF_003369695.1. Lineage (NCBI taxonomy): Eukaryota > Metazoa > Chordata > Mammalia > Artiodactyla > Bovidae > Bos > Bos indicus x Bos taurus. The sequence continues at coordinate 43,989,826 of NC_040096.1, read as the reverse complement.
TGGCAAGTATATTTATCTATACTAAACAAAAAAAAGCCCATATGATTTAAAATTTTCAAAGTGTTACAAAGTAGTAACATATATAAAAGAAACACATGTAAATATCAATCCATAGAGAAGCATCTGAAAAGATACAATCAAAATGTTTACAATATATTCTTTTGAATGTATGCATTTTCTCTTCTTCCTGTCACTCTTTCCTGTTGAATTTTTGTTGTATGACACTTTTACAATTAAAAAATGTATTTCTAATTAGACTTGTCAGGGTATAAATTAATTACTGCATGCGTACACTATAACACACATTTTTACTTCACTAAAATGAGCATAGTTCCTTTTCACCTCTGAAATATCAGCTGTATTCAACACCTTTGCTAGGACTCAGAAGCGAAGGGGATAACACATTTTCCTTTATTCTGACATGCATTTCCATTAATTACATGCTTTCTCTTGTGTTCATCAACAGTAAACTTCAGGGTAAGTTTTTCCTACCAATTTTAAACAGTTCTGCATGGCCAATTTTCAGGTCTGTCAAGAAAAGCCAAGACTAATATCCCAGTGTCATGTTTATAGCCATCTGTGTAGAAACAAAATCAGCTTTGGACAGCTTTTATCTTGCTAAGGTTCACATATTTTGATGTGCGGATGAATACTTGGGTTTAGAAGCATCAGAGGATTAACATGTTTGGCAAGGGAGGGAGTGGATCTCTTCTTCAAAACTACCTCTTCCAAGAATTGATGGAATGAGCCATTTTGGAAGAAAATAAAAACAAAACCAACAAAACAAATAACAACAAAGCCAAAATGAAACAAAGCACAGTAGTTTTAGGCCAGAGTTGGAGCTTAACTAAGCAAGAAAACAGAGTGAGTAGAACCATTTTGTTTTATAGTCATAAGATGATGTCCGCAGTTGTAAAGAAATGCGGCGGCAGGCAGCCACACCTGGTCTGCACTGCCCCGGGGGCACGGAGGGTAACCAGCATGGCTGGACGCCTGCAGACTGGGGTGGACGAGGCGCAGGAGGCTCTCCAGCCAGCATTTAGCGCCCACAGGTCATGTTTCGGCCTTTCAAGTACATCTGCCATCTGGCCTCACTTGCTTTCCCTATAATTATTTCCCTTTCCCCTTTCTGCCCTGGAGTCATCTTAAAGGAAATTATTAAGTATAGGATTAAGTACACAGCAAGCAATGATTTTTTTTTTTTAATCAAATATATCTGAGATACCAGCTTTTACATCATACCTTTGGCAGTTTCTTCCTTCTGAACAAAGAAGTTGGTTGTTCTGAAATCTATGTCCAAAAAGCTGGCTTCTCTGACCCCTGACTGCCTTGTGGATAAGCCCCTTTAGCACTGACCTGGTTTGTCCGGTGGCCAAATCCTAGGACCTCCTGGATCCTAGAGCATTTTACATATACATGGGACTTCCCTGGGGGTCCAGTGGTTAAGACTCTGGACTTCCAGCGCAGGGGACATAGGTTTGATTCCTGGTCAGGGAACTTAGGGCTTCCCTTGTGGCTCAGCTGGTAAAGAATCTGCCTGCAACGCGGGAAACCTTGGTTCGATCCTTGGGTTGGGAAGATCCCCTGGAGAAGGGAAAGGCTACCCACTCCAGTATTCTGGCCTGGAGAATAACATGGACTGTATAGTCCATGGAGTCACAAAGAGCTGGACATGAATGAGTGACTTTCACTTAGCAGGGAACTAAGATCTCACATGCCATGGGGCACAGCTCAAGAAATAAAAATAATAAAATAAATATATAAAAATTATTGCCAATTATAGCAAGTGGGTTGATAAACATTGTGACTGTAGCTTTAAGACTACTAAATAGAAAAGGTTTAGTATTTTATGGCTGATAACGGGATTTCAGTAAAATGGTTGATCTTCAAAGCACGAAAATAAGACTTCAAATTAATTATGAAAGCCTGAAAGAAAATGGAAGAACCTTGTAGGAGATCCACATGGTAAATCTACAGGATAACAAACATCCAGATGTTTTGAAACATCTGTATTACTGCGTGAACTTATCCATTTTTTCCCTCAATGTTTGGCTTCATGCAGACAAAACAAGAGCTGTACTTCCAACTCGGGCAGCTTTCAAAAATTGTCAAGGAAAACATTTCATTACATTGTTTATTTTTGACGCCTCTAAACTGAGGCTGGGCTTCCCAGGTGACACTAGTGGTAAAAGAACCCAGGGTTTGATCCCTGGTTCCTGAAGATCCCCTGGAGGAGGGCAAGGCAACCCACCCCAGTATTCTTGCCTGGAGAATCCCATGCTAGAGGAGCCTGTCAACATTCAGAAAACTAAGATCATGGCGTCCGGTCCCACCACTTCACGGGAAATAGATGAGGAAACAGTGGAAACAGTGTCAGACTTTAATTTTGGGCTCCAAAATCACTGCAGATGGTGACTGCAGCCATGAAATTAAAAGACGCTTACTCCTTGGAAGGAAAGTTATGACCAACCTAGGTAGCATATTCAAAAGCAGAGACATTACCTTGCCAACAAAGGTCTGTCTAGTCAAGGCTATGGTTTTTCCAGTGGTCATGTATGGATGTGAGAGTTGGACTGTGAAGAAGGCTGAGTACCGAAAAATTGATGCTTTTGAACTGTGGTGTTGGAGAAGACTCTTGAGAGTCCCTAGGACTACAAGGAGATCCAACCAGTCCATTCTAAAGGAGATCAGCCCTGGGATTTCTTTGGAAGGAATGATGCTAAAGCTGAAATTGCAGTACTTTGGCCACCTCATGTGAAGAGTTGACTCATTGGAAAAGACTCTGATCTGGGAGGGATTGGGGGCAGGAGGAGAAGGGGACGACAGAGGATGAGATGGCGGGATGGCATCACTGACTCGATGGATGTGAGTCTGAGTGAACTCCGGGCGTTGGTGATGGACAGGGGGGCCTGGAGTGCTGCGATTCATGGGGTCGCAAAGAGTCGGACACGACTGAGGGACTGAACTGAACTGAACTGAGGAGCCTGGTGCGCTACAGTCCATAGGGTAGCAAAGAGCTGGACACAACTGAAGTAACAGCATGCACGAACGCAAATTGAGGCTAACTTCCTCATTTTTTTTTTATTCCTCACAGTACTACTGAGTAGATGTCTACTACCTATTTGGTTGAATGAGGGGAGAAAAAAGATAACTTCTAATTAAATGCACAACTGAATAGGGAAATTATTTCTGAGTAGGACAATTCCATTATTAGTAATAGCATATCTATGAACTCAGGAGTACATTTATTCTGAATCTTTCATTCTATGCATCCATATTTCATCAATCTTTATCATCCCTCATTATAATATATGGAGAGCCTGGATAATTATTCTTGTTTTACAGGTGAAAATACAGAGGAACTGAGAGATGAAATCTGTCAAGTCACATACTGAGATCTTGTAGATATTCAATTGCCCAACCCAAATCATCCAATAAAACAAGATGTTTCTCTGATTGAAAAGGTCTATTATTTAAACCCAGAAGATAATTATTTCTATATTTGTTTATTCATTTTGTTATAGGATCTGAATTACTGAGAGGTATGAATAAGAAGACTTAGCATCTGAGATACACCCTGGAATTCATTTTCCCCCTAAAACCTGTCCAAACACCTTCATTTTTCCATCAAAGAGGATAGAGCTCTTTTTCTAGCTGGTATTGGATACCTGGACTTCCCTGGTGGCTCAGTGGTAAAGAATCCGCCTGCAATGCAGGAGATGCAGGTTCAATCCCTGGGTCGGGAAGATACCCTGGAGAAGGAAATGGCAACCCACTCCAGTGTTTTTGCCTGGAGAATCCCATGGACAGAGGAGCCTGGAGGGCTACAGTCTATGGGGTCACAAGGGTCAGACATGACTGAAGCGACTGAGTATGCACACATATACTAGATATTCTGGACAAAAGGGAGACAATGGCATCCGAAAAACTGTGTTGGTAGATTCTACCTCATAGGGTTATTGTGTTAACTGAGGAATCGTGTGTGAAGGGTTTAGGGTAGTTTCTGGCACCTACTTGCTCAAAGAGCTGTATCGTGCAATCGTGCAGTCTTATTGTTCCTAATAGTACTGATATTGAGTCTGACACATGTTCTAGTCTCCCTAAGTGTAAGTTCATTCCCACTTCTTGCTATATAGACACTGATAACGGTATGAACACGATTCATTATTATAATGTGCTGTTTTGCATGAAGAACAACTCTGTTTTGCTCTCTGGTCTCAGCAGATGATGAGTAACCAGCATCCAGTCTGGGTTAGGGTTAGTCTCCCTAAACTGCTCCTGATCCTAGTTATGCTTCCTCTTGGCGCCGTAAAGTGGAAGACTGAAATAAATTTCAGAACTGACCAATCCATTCAAAAACCCTTGATTTCAGGATTATTCATGGGAGCAAAATACTCTATGAAAGCTGGAAGATATACATTCACCCAGGCAGACAACAAATCCTAATTTGGTGCCCATGACATGCCAGGTTTTTGATAGCTCTATTTAAAAATGTAGGAGAGATCATCGGCCCCCGTGGCCACATTCCTGAGTGAGCAGAGGATGGGTGTAGGTGTCCATTTTACTTCTGAAGCAAGACGGAGACAAAGGAAATGTGAATTCAGAACTCTCAAAATAGCAAAGAGATCTCGGGCAGTAGTTTCCTCTAGAAAGAACTAGAAGGAAAAGGCTGATTCAACAGCCTAAGGCCCAGGAGAATTTCGGACTCCATCAGTTCAGTTCATTTCAGTTGCTCAGTCGTGTCTGACTCTTTGTGACCCCATGGACTGCAGCATGCCAGGCCTCCCAGTCCATCACCAATTCCCAGAGTTTACTCAAATTCTGTCCCTTGAGTCAGTGACGCCATCCAACCATCTCATCCTCTGTCGTCCCCTTCTCCTCTTGCCTTCAGTCTTTCCCAGCATCAGGGTCTTTTCCAAGGAGTCAGTTCTTCACATCAGGTGGCCAAAGTATTGGAGTTTCAGCTTCAGCATCAGTCCTTCCAGTGAATATTCAGGACTGATTTCCTTTAGGATGGATTGGTTTGATCTCCTCCTTGCAGACCAAGGGACCCTCAAGAGTCTTCTCCCACACCACAGTTTAAAAGCACCAATTCTTCGGCGCTCAGCTTTCTTTATAGTCCAACTCTCGCATCCATACATGACCCCTGGGAAAACCATAGCCTCGACTAGACGGACCTTTGTTGGACTCCGTGTGGTATGTTTAAAATTGGCACGATGCTGAGAGACACTGCACCCGAGGTCGAAGAAGGGTTGCATGTGGACACAAAGGGCCATTCTACTTGTCATTGGAACCAGGGGAAGGATTTATTCCCCAATTCTCTTTACATAGGTCCACCCATATGAAGGCCTGGCATTTTAAGCTGTCATAAGGACTCTGGCTCAGGGTCTCCACAAGCATTCTTGTCTAACAATGTAAGAATCTGCCTGCAATGCAGGAGAGCCAGGTTTGACCCCTGGGTTGGGAAGTTCCCCTGGAGAAGGGAATAGCAAACTATTCCAGTATTCTTGCCTGGAAAATCTCATAGACAGAGGAGCCTGGTGGGGTATAGTCCATGGGGTCACAAAGAGTCAGACCTGACTGAGCAACTAAAATTTTATCCCCAAAAAGGAGTGAAGCTGTTTGGGGACCGTGTTGTTGGTAGAAAGACAGCGTTGGCTGTGGCAGTCAAGACAGAGGGGATATGTCACTGTTTCTCCCTTCCCCTCTCTAGCAGGAAAATGAAGGTCTCAGCACAGGCTGCGGACCCCAAGGAAGGAAGTGGATGGGAGAAATGGAGTCAAGAACGAGAGTCCTGGTTTACCACTCACTGGCTCTGTGACCTGGGTTATTCATGATGCGTAATTTTAGTGTCTGCATTTGTCAAGTGGGTGTAAACCCCTTATACACTGCCTTCCGAGACAACTGTGACCATCCGGTGAGAGGTGTGGGGAGGTACTCTGAAACCGCTCCATCTCTCTGCCGACTGTGCGGATAAAGCAGATGTGAGAAATATACATTCTGCCCTGCAAACCTCAAGAAGCTGAGCAAGAGATTTGGGAAAAATGGACTTGTATGTTTTTACCTCGGCCATATGAAGAGATCTGAGTAATTCCCTGGTAGAACTACTTGTAAAAGTAATAGGTGTCAAAGAGGTGAGGAAGCAGACTGAGCCCCTGTGTGTCATCAGGGAATGGCTTCCCTCTGGCTCTGCTGTAATTTGAGGTGAAGAACACCATTTCTACAATGTGACTGGGTGTCAGGCTAAATTTGAGGGTATAGACCAAAAGTTTCAGCAGCTACTGTACCTTTACTCACATTGTGACAGGTAAATCTTTACCTTATGACTTTGGTCATGCAAATCGAAGGGCTTGGTTTGCCTGACAGTCTTTTTTAAAAGGAAGATTAATATGAAATAAATGTATTTTGCCCAACCCATTCGGCCATCCATTCCCACACTTCTGACAATGGGAAAGATTCAAAACGGGGCTGACCTAAGACTTAACTTTTCTGCTGAAATTCCTCTGAGTGCCTGCTGTCTGCTCTTTATGTGTATAAATGTGTTACAATAAGGTATGTGGGTGGCTTCAAGTGAAAGACACCCAGGATCGAAGAGCAGGTGAGAAAGCCTCACCCGGGACAGGAGATGCTAAATGCTGGGTTTTACTCTAGATTTGTATTAGAAGAGGGCATTCTAAAGTAGCCCTTTCTGATCATTGTGTTAACAAAAATACAGGAACATCTGAAACCTGGACTAAGTCCCCACAGGCAGGGATATTTCAATTTTTTGTTTTATTTATTGAGATCTCTCTCTCTCTCTCTCTTACTTAAAAAGCTCAGTTATTGTGCACTGCCACCAAGCTGGAGCTTTTTAAATGATTCAGGGAAGTATAGCTTTCATTTAGGTTTGTGCCCTCCAGTCTGTTTATACTGGTCGATACACTTGTCTGAAAAATATAATGGATTAGCACATCATTCAACAAGCTAGTCAGAAGGCAAGCTCAAGGCGACAGACACCAAAAAGTAAATTACAGTCAGTAGTCGGGCCAGGCCATGCCCAGAGCTAGGAAACATCGTATCAGCACAAAACCTGTATTCTCTGAGAATGGTGGCGGAACGGAAAGGGATGAAAAATTTACACTCAAATATAATAAAACAATCAGCTCTACAAATTCATATGGCACTAAAAACTGTGTGGTTTATGACGGCGGATACAAAGGGAATCTGGCGCTCATCACTGTCCCGCACATTACAACCTCAGCTGGAAACAGACTTGGTGGCATTTGTTTCATTTAATGGGCCCACTTTGCAAGTGGGCATATATCATGCCTTACTTTACACATTCCATTTAAATATTTGTAAAATGCCAGTTTGCCACAGGTTTGTATTCAGAGACCCAAGGGTTGAGGGGTCTCAGGGTTGGGGGAGAGGGGATGAGAAAGTCAGGGTACAGGGTGAAGGGAGGAGAAGGCTAAAAATTACACTTTTATTCTTAGCTTTCTCTCTCTTTCTTCCTCCCTCTCCTTATTCCTTTCCTTCCAGTCTTTTCTCAAGAGACAAGAAGCAGTATTGAGACACGGTCTCAAGATCTTGAATTTACATAATCTATATAAATCTATGTAATCCGTATCACCTACTTTGCCATGAACCAAATCATCATTACGGCAGATATGTCTAGTTATAATTATTAGTTTTCTATTTCACAATTAGTTAACACGAACAATTAGAAATAGGTTGAAAAGGTTTTTTTTTTTTTTTAACCATAAAATAAACTCCAAATAAACAAAACAAATCACTTCCCTTACTAAGAGCTTACTGAAGGACAGTCATGTCCTCAGGCATTGTAATTCCACAAAAATATTCCTTTTACCAATTATGTACTAACTGTATGGAGAGACAGATGAGCAGAAAAGGAATGTGGGCACCTCAGTATTTAGCGGGAATGTTTAAGACAACTAGAAAGCCCACAAATGCAAAGAGAGACCTGCAAAATCATCCATCGTATGAAGTGCTTATATGTGATTTCAGAGGAGCAGAAAAGGAAGCAAAGATGGGATTTCAAAGTTAAAAGTATTACAGGAAATATTTTCTCCACTTATTTCCCTCTCTATATGGATTACAGATGTTAATAGGGGAACCAATGAATACAATTTCTGAAATTTAGACTCAGCAATCTTTGTAGTAGATGCGATCATAGAGCAACAGTGGAAAGATCACAGGCAGCAGGCCTCTTCGGATGACTAACGAGCTACATCAAATGGTACTATTTGATTATACTGGGCCTTGCCCCATGGTTGAAGCCACTGCTCCCCCTAGAATGTCCTTTCGTCTCATGGTGGCACCTCCATCAGGTTTGGCAGGAAAGGGACTTACCCTGGCCTTAGCCTGTAACTGGTATTTCCATCTTTGATCTTGCCTTACCCTTGGTATCACTGCTATATTGTATCTCCGTCAGTTGCACCCTTATGTGGATGAACCAATTCTGATCAATCCCAGCAAAAGTAGCTCTATTACTGTCTTCAGGCCATGTCTCTAGAAATTCCTTCGAAACTTATTTCTCCCCTTCTTCACTTCCATATTCAAAGTCCATTTCTCAACTTCTCTCCAGCAGAAGAGCTAGAGATAATCCTATTTATTTCCCAGGTTCACACTTTATACTAAGCTTACCCTATTCAGACCTGGGTCCAAAGATTTTCCCTCTCTAGAATCTTCAATGTATCTTTCTCTGCCTGCAATTTATCAACCTAATGTTAACGTCATCTGAAGCTCCAATACTCAGGCCACCTGATGCAAAGAGCTGACTCATTGGAAAAGACCCTGATGCTGAAAGATGGAAGGCAGGAGGAAAAGGGGATGACAGAGGACTAGATGGTTGGATGGTATCACCAATTCAATGGACATGGGTTTGAGCAAACTCTGGGAGATGGTGAAGGCAGAGAAACCTGGCATGCTGCAGTCCGGGGGTCAAAAAGAGTTGGACGCGACTGAGCGACTGAACAACAACAGCAAACTTAGAAGTGAGACCTATTGAGCCCAGCTCTACTTCAAACTACTTTTCACCCTCTGCACCTTCTTACCCTTGACTTTCCTGGCAGAGAGGCTAATACTCACCAAATATATTGGTACCGCTCACTCAACAGCCCACTGCATTTTGGCTTCAGCCAAAATGATGCTCCTGATGATACTCAAATCATCGGTCATCTTCTAACTGATGGATGCCTCGTAATATTATAACTTTAGGACACTTGATCACATCCTTTTTGAAAAAGCTTTCTTGACTTTTCTAATGGCAGCGTCCATGGTTCTCCTAGAGGAGCCTCTCCAGGTTGCTTTCTGATCATTTGTGTTTCATCTTATACGCTTTCATCTCATTCATCTTATATGCTTTCATCTCATCCTTGACCTGCCAGTAAACTGGGATCTTCTCAACAGCCCCTACTTTCTCCTTGAACTGCAAATTCAGGATCCTCAATAATCTTATCTGCCTCCTTTGGGCCCTGGTACAATCTATATGCTAACCACCTCCCTACCTGTAACTCTGAACCCAACCTCTCCCTTGAGCTCTGGAGCCTGTTCAATGATGTTCCACAAGTTTCTCAAATGTCTCACATCTAGATTGGAACTAAGTTGTAAAAATGCATTTCCTCTTTGTTTTCTACTACATTTGATCAGTCATCAAGGCACTTATCTTACCCAAAAGAGACTTCTCAAAACCATCCCCCTTTCTCTTTATTTATTTATAATAGAACACTGGTGTGTTCTATTATAATTCTTTTTAATAAGTCTCTTTCCTAAGCTATCTATCTGCCTTTTAACTGGAAGACTACCATCTATTCAGTATCTTCCAATTTTTTGCCAGAATATTTTTTTTTCCTGAAGCACAGATCTACTGTTTCACTTCTCCCTTTAAAACTTTTGATGGTTTCCCAGGGTCTAGAAAAGCAAGTCCTTTTCTTTGCTTCCTCTAGCATTCTTTATGGTCAGTCCAGTCCTCACTCTCCAGACTCACCTCTTGCCATAAGAAATGACCTTGTAGATGTGCCTCCCTTCGCCTGGAATATCACCTTTTCCTTTTCCAGATGGGAAATGCCCATGAACACCTGAACCGAACACCGTTTCTTTAGTAAATCCTTTGTAAACTTCTCTAGGCAACTAGTTATCCACATTCTCTATTCCTGTGGTTTATAGTGCATCTCTGTATTGGAATATGTGACATTCACTATTCATTGAAATATCTGAGGCCTACAATGCACAGGTCACTGTAGCTTGGTTACCATGTCTATGGAACTGGGTCATTGAGGACAGGAACTATGCCTTAGATATTAATAGCTTCGGACATGTGGGTCACTCAGTATTGGTTGAATGCTGGCATGCGTGAATATATATCAAATGTGAAGGAAATACCATAGGTACTCTGAGTTTAGACCCTTATATTTATTACTGGGCTCTGCTACTGAATTTTGGAGTATTTCTAATAATGTTGAATATCAGAGTTTTTAAATGTATCTAGGTAACTTTACTGATGCTTTCAGAAGTTCATTTATAGACACTAGCATTGTGAGAATAACTGTTTTATGGTTCTGAGCAGGATGGTTAATTGCTCCAAATCTCAGCTTCTCTTCATTCATAAACCCTGAATAATTCTACTTGTTAAGTACTACCATTTCCCAGAGGCAGATAGCAATAATAATAATAGTTAACATTGAGCACTTCAGAGTAAATTGGGATAGGTTTAAATGCTAGTCCTGTCACTTTCTAGCTGTAATGCTTTGGGCAAGTTATTTAACCTCACTGAGCCTCAGTTTTCATATCTATAAAATGGGAATGGTAATTGCACCTAGTGATTGGTAGGATTATAAACTTTAATGGTAGTGAAGTGCCAAGAACCATGCCTGGCACAAAATAAGGGCTTAATAAATGCTAGTTATAATTCTGGTTCACTGTGAGGCTATATACATGAATAAAAAAGGTCCAGAGGGACAGTAATATGTCACAAAGAAGGCATCAAGAACACACAAATCAATCATATATATATATTAATACCACATAATTAAGACTCTACACAAATTTTCAGTGTATTTGTACTTTTTACACTCTTAGACACCCTACATCTGGCATATGTAATAAATATGAATTGATTATGTTTAAATGTCTAGAGTCAATAAAATCTGAATTTGTTTTAAAAAATGAAACATGCATGTAGAAGAGACAGTCAGTCTGTCCTTTGCATCAGCCCAGAATGAAAGGGTAACAGTGAGGTATCTGGGAGAACTACAGTTATTGACATCACTGACCTATAAACATATCCCCTTCAGCATGATATACAGCACTTCAGTACCCTTGTTTTTATATAATTGCTATTACCAAAGCCTTTCAATTTCAAGTGCTCAAACGAGAGCAATTCATATTTCAGATAATCTGCCAACGAGGAAAACTAATTTCAAAATATTTGATCATAAAAGTTGTCCTCAGCTTCTACAGAGATAATTTAGTCAAATAATATCAGATAATCTGAAAGCAGTCTTAGCAGGAAATTGCTCGGGACTCCATCTAAGCAGCTTCCATTTGCACTTATATAAATGTACTGAAAGTGTAGGAGACTTTGACAGCCTGCCATATGTGATTTCATTCCATAGCCTACCTACTTTACCATCAAAAGTTATATCCTTTGAAGCATTGCCAGAATTACTTTACCCCAGTAGATATGCTAGATGTGCCCTTTAAAAGCCATATCATTTCTTTTCTACTCTGACTAGTTCAGGGTAGCATCTGCTCAACTAAATTCCTTTGAAGGTTAAAAATAAAATAGCCTACTTCTTCTGCTGGGCTCCCCTCCCCCACCCCCTACCCTGGTGCTGAGGATGAAACGCCCAGTGCTGAATGAATTTCAGAGAGTACATTTTTTTTTTTTTTAAAGAAGAAGGAGCCTGAGAAATTGCCCCTCTGCTTCCTTAATTTTAAGGAAAATTAAGATCCAGGCTTTTCGAAGGTCCCTCGCCTGGTCAGAAGCAGAGACAAGACCAGAACCAGGTTTCCAGGACCTTAGTCCAGAGGGCCTTCTCCTGCTTCTCCGAAGGCAGAAACGTCTAATAGATAAAAGGCAGGCCACACCAGGAACCAGGGCTTCCCTGGTTCAGAGGTAAAGAATCCACCTGTAATGTGGGAGACCCAGGTTTGATCCCTAAATGGGGAAGGTTCTTGGAGAAGGGCGTGGCAAACCACACTCCAGTATTCCTGCCTGGAGAATCCCCATGGTCAGAGGAGCCTGGTGGGCTACAGTGCATGGGGCCACAAAGAGTCAGATACGAGTGAAGCGACTTAGCACGCAAGCCAGAAACTAACAATGGCAAACACCACCAGTGGCGTGTCTTAATGTTATAAACAGAAAGCCAATGCTGGGATTTCACCTCCAGGAGAATATTTGCTTTTCAGAAACAGTCCTGCTTGGCATTCCTTCTCCTCAGAGCTGCTGACAGTTGCAGTCAGTTATTACACTGTTGTGACTTGGAAGCTTATGCCCCCAAACAGATCAAAATTAGTAACATCATGATTCAGGATTGTCTATTTTCCCCTCAGCTTGCTAATCTATGCCTCTTTTATAATTATTTTAAAAGGCACTATCTGATTTCCTGAGCACCGCCCCAGGTGTTCTCAGCGATAATGAATGGATAAACATATCATCGAGTGCCACGGAGCAGTTGTGACATTTTAGAAATATCTTCCGTTCAACTCTTCTAATTTCGATGTATGTTAACATCCAAAGTTGCAGGGTTTTTTTTACTAAAGAGCTGAATGAGTCCCAGTCAATGTATGATTTACTTGTCTGCTCAGCTGAAAAGGTTTGGAGATGTAGTGAAACGGCACGGTCCTTTCTCGCTCTTTGCAAACTCTGGGATGTCAATTCTAATCAATGAACTGAAAAAATTATGTTTTTTTCTTTTCATAATTTCAGGGAATTGGTTCCCACTCTCATCTCTTATTTTCCTCAAATTTGCATCTTCTGTCCTAAGGGAATGTGTGAAAGTGAAAGTGAAGTCGCTCAGTCTTTTCTGACTCTTTGCGACGCCATGGACTGTAGCCTACCAGGTTCCTCTGTCCATGGGATTTTCCAGGCAAGCGTACTGGAGTGGGTTGCCATTTCCTTCTCCAGGAGATCTTCCCGACACAGATATGGAGACAGAACATCACAGGCATGCCTAACTTCCACTGCAAGTGCTTTGACATGACCCTGGACAACTAGAATGAACAGTATGACCAGGTTGCAAACGACATGCCCCTTACACTTGGCAACTGAGGCGAGGAGATCCCCACACTTAGAAGGAGCGGTGAGCCCTGCTTGCTCCTAAAAAGTTGTCTGCCAACAGAATCTCATGTTCCACACAGTCATTTCTGATTGATTTGACAACAGAATACCTCTGAACACTTTTGTGCCTCTCTCCCCTTCCTTCACTGCCCCCCCCACTTTGATTCATCAAGTAGACAATGATTTTCTTCATAGATACTTAAAAGCAAGAGTGGAACTCACCACTTAAAGGAATACTTTGTAATACAAATAATCTTTATGTAGTCATTTTGTGATTTGGCTAGCCTCAACATTTCTTAAGACAAAGCCAACCTGTACATTTCATAGGAAAGGACCAGATCCTAACTAATGCTACGATGCCGCCGGCTTTCTGGAAACATCCCTCGCTATCTCTGCTATATATAGCCAAGCACATTTTATGCAATTTTAAGCTCCTAAGAGTATCAAGCTTAACAATTAGGGGCTTCAGTTAATCAGACCTAAGCAGCTAATAAAGTACAATAGTAACAAACATCTGAAAGTCAAGACAGGCTATAGAGTTATACTAAAACTTGTGAAACCATCCCTTATGTATCTGCTTCTTAAAGCCTTAGCTTTTTCCTCATCGAAAGGCAATTTTCTATTGTTTTCATGGCAAAGCATTATAAAAGGGATTACCTGTGGTTCCAAAGTAAGGTTCCTATTGGGGAGAGAGGCCAAAAGGAAGGCAACTGCTTGATACAAAACTTGCTTCTATAAAACCTAGGAAAAAAGCTAAATGCAATATATGATTCTTTACCTGATATCCAAATGCTGTTACTGACAAACTTCTGAGGTCTACCAAAATGCTACACTTGGCACGTAGGTGATCTCTGTCACCTCTGCCAAGGGCCCATTGTTGTTTATTTGCTAAGTTGTGTCCGACCCTTTGGGACCCATGGACTGTAGCCCACCAGGCTCCTCTGTCCATGGAGATTCTCCAGGCAAGAATATTGGAGTGGGTTGCCATGCCCTCCCCTTCAGGTGATCTTCCCAACCCAGGGATTGAACTCAGGTCTCCCACATTGCAGGTGGATTCTTTACTGACTGAACAACCAGGGAAGCCCAAGAATACTGGAGTGGGTAGCGTATCCCTTCTCCAGGGGATCTTCCCCACCCAGGAATTGAACCAGGGTTTCCTGCACTACAGGCGGATTCTTTACCAGCTGAGCTACCAGGGAAGCCCCACCAGGGGCCCTGGCTTGCCCTAAAAAGTGCCAATCTCAAACCACTTTTTTCTTTCCCAGGGAAAACTTCTTTGTGCGTACATCCTTTTGCTTTCAAAAAAAGTCTGCATAGATATTGAAAGTAATAGATTTAATCTGCCAGTACATTAAAAATTAACAGCATCAGAGGAAGTTTTTGTCTTATTATTGAATGTGGTTAAGTTTGCAGTTATAGGAGGCCAAAAGGGGGAGGAGATACCCAAAGGAAAACCTGGTTTGCTCTTTCAGTGAATCATTTTGGAAGTTATTTATATCTGTAGATAAAAGTACAGTAGGCATAAAAACCAAATCAGAAAGAAACCAATTTTATACATTTATCTACATATAGAGGCATGTGAACAGACATCTATTTATATGAATACACATCAAAAGATGCTCTGAATCATTGGAACAACTGCTATCAGTCTCTTTAAAAATGACTCTTTAGGAAAGAGATTACATCTCTGGACTGTCATCCAAAGGGGGCAGAGGGAGTAAAAAGGATAAAAAGCCACATGGCATTTGTTGTCTAAAGTCAGCACCAGTTTTCAGGTAATCAGCCTGGTTCTAGAACTCATGCAAAATCCTAGTTGATTTCCTTATTATATTCCAAGTGAAATGATCACTGAAATTGTTGCCATGTTACTCCTGTTATGAAAACCATGCCTTCTTATGTAAGAGCTAAAACCCAATATAGATTGAATGTGTGTGTGTAGAAATGAAATTTGGATTTCACTTGAATTTAACGATTTTATGACCTTCTTCCCAGGAGGTCAAGTTATTTCTAATTCTTCATATAAGCAGTTTGCCCTCACTCATCACTCTCCTAGGGACCAGGCTAACTGAGGAAGGCTTAGGTTTAGAGGCATTATTTTGCATATATTGCCTGTATAAGCACCACATTATAGACAGAAATTATCTTTACTTTCCAACTTTGCATAATAAAATAAGCCATTAAATTAATACCATATAGAAAATACTGCTTGTCAGGCA